>NC_057813.1:361941280-362155951 GCF_018294505.1 Triticum aestivum
TGTTGTTGCTGTTGCTGTTTCTGTTATTGTTGTTGTTGTTGTTGTTGTTGTTGTTGTTGTTGCTGCTGCTGTTTCTGTTGTTGCTGTTGTTGTTTCTGTTATTGTTGTTGTTGTTGTTGTTGTTGGTGGTGGTGGTGGTGGTGTTGTTGTTGTTGTTGTTGTTGTTGTTGTTGTTGTTGTTGTTGTTGTTGCTGCTGCTGCTGCTGCTGCTGCTGCTGTTGTTGTTGTTGCTGTTGTTGTTTTAGAGGTGCGGCAGGTGTAGCCGGCGGTGGTTGTGGAAGACACGTGAGCAATTCATTAAACTTGTTATCGATCTTTGTTTCAAACGACTTATCAATGCCATCTATCTTCTCCATGGCCTCTACAAATTTGTTTAGCACATTTTGCACCAATCCATTCATCATTTGCTGAAATATATCATGTAGTTGTTTGTTCGTCATGTTCTCCCAATCAGTCTCATCGGCTTGTGATCCTGCCATGGTTAGCAGCAATAGAAACACACAAGAATATGATCCTACAGACTACTGAGAAGTGGTGGTGGTGGTGTGTCTCAAGTCCTTCAAACGAATCTCAAATTCTTACCAGTTCTTACCTAGCAGCAGGTGGTGATCGGCAACCATTGTAGTCAATACTCTCAAAGCTTAGATAGAGCGATGGCCAGGGAGAGTCAAACGCACGACGTAGATATATGTGGAGTTGGGAAGGTTTATGATATGGTAGAAAAAAGGGTCAGCAATAATCAATTCGGAGATGCAAAGTTGAATAAACGCTCAACGACGGTAATGTGCTGGTCCTAGGCTAGACCGTACTAGAGACGCGTGTCTAGAACACTAAAAAAATCACGGCGCTGCACGTAAACAAGGGAGGAGCACTCTCTGAATTTGTTTGCTCTTTTTTTGCGCTCCTCTTTTTTTTTGCCGAAAATCACTATAATGGTGAGTGTCTCAAAACTCTTCCCAAGTTAAGATAACAGGATAGACACGAAATTTTTGCGACCAAATTTTTTTTTCGACTGCCCGAACCAAAAACTGGAAATGGCTGAAAAAAACTTTCTATAATGGCACCTATCTCAAAACGCTCAGAAACACCTAAAAATAGGATAGCCAGAATTGTTTTTGACAAGTGCGTTTTCGGAAAATTTTGGGCCTAAGCGGAGGGTGGTGGTTTCCGGACTCTTTCTTTGGAAACCAACCTCTTCTACGGAACGGCAAAAGATTGATGGAATCCGAAACCTACTCAGACTAGGAAACACAAATCTGGAAACAGATGGATCTCGAAAGTAAACCTAATATGATATGGACTCGAATCAGTGGTGGTATATGGCAGCGGTGATGGCGACGGTGGTATATGGCAGTGGTGACGACGATGTCGGTATATGGCAATGGTGACGACGATGGCGGCATATGGCAACAGTGGTGAAGATGGTGGTATATGGCAGCGGTGATGTCGATGGTGGTATATGGCAGCAGTGATGACGATGGTGGTATATGGCAGCGGTGATGATGATGGTGCGGCGGCGGCGTGACAACTTGTGAACAGAACTCGAAACTCTATAGGACTAGACACTAAGACCAGCAACTAGACATGGCGATGCAACCGCAAATTCAACAATGCAAAACCCTAAAAAGATTATGCACAGGCTCAGATTGGTTCGGATATGATGAACTAACTCTATTTTTTTTGGCTTTTTCGTGGCCTGTAGGTATGAAGTACAGACTCGGCCTAAACTACGAAAAACTGTAAAATCTCGCCGCGCAACCTGGAAATCTGATACCACTTGATAGAGGCGAACGTGTCCTGATGTTTCGATGAGATGGTGGCTATCGTTTTCTCTCGGAGTCAACCTTGATGATCCGACTACGAACGTGCGAGACGTCGCACCTTAGCAATCGGTAAACCAACTTCCGAGGGGTTATTGACCACGCCGGAGCATGATCAACCTGACCACGAGGGTCTGTTTTCCTGCGAGCAAATGAAGAACAAGCAAGAAACTAAGATTGCAATCTGGATATTGCGAAAATAATAGGAAAGACTTATTAATGAAGGTGGGGTTCTGTGACGCCTTTGTCTAGTCGTTAAACACAAACGAAGTACGCGAAGTTGCAGCTATGGCGAACTTTTAATCTAAACAAAACCCAAAGTCTAAACGGTGCCCTAAGGGCTGTATATATGGAGGAAGAGGGGGAATTTCATGGCCCTTGGAGGAGGGGTCCGAAACCAACCCTATCTCTTGTTTCCCCACACATACGGACTCTAAAAATAGCCCATACTCAAGTATTTCGAAATTACATGGGTCTGGCCCAATAATAAGGTGACGCAACACCTATAATAGCCTCTGGACGAAATTTAGAAAGTGACATCTTGTATATTTCATCCAAGCCTTCATGCACTCATTATGGTGGCTTCAAAGTCCTGAAATCATCACTTGAAACTTAATTCATGTTCCTCTTGTGCATGCCATCATCTCAATGCTTGAACTTGCTCCAAGGTTCATCTTTCTTGTCCAAGCTAGGCCCTTCATTTGTAAGCAAAACAAATGTATCCAATTTAGGGAGCATCATATTCTCATGAACAATTGAATCTTTACGAAGAAACGAAAGTACCTGGTAATTCAATTGATGTGTGCGAGCTGTAGTAATTGGTCCAGTATATATAGCAGCAGGGGTTGTGGATGTAACAATGGTATTGATGTCCTCATCAGAGATGAAGTCAGAGGAGCCACGAGGCGGCCACAAGGACGGAGGGCGCGCCCGGGGGGTAGGGCGTGCCCCCTATCCTTGTGGGTCCCCGTGACCCTCCTAACCTAATTCTTTCGCCAATATATTCCTATATATCCCCAAACCAACAAAGACATCCATGAAAACACTTTTCCGCCGCTGCAATATTCTGTACCCATGAGATGCCATCTAGGGACCTTTCTCGGCATCCTGCCGGAGGGGGATTTGATCACGGAGGGCTTCTACATCAACTCTATTGCCCTTTCGATGAAGCGTGAGTAGTTTACCACAGACCTATGGGTCCATAGCTAGTAGCTAGATGGCTTCTTCTGTCTCTTTGATTCTCAATACCATGTTTTGCTCGATGTTCTTGGAGATGCATTCGATGCAATACTTTTTTGCAGCGTGTTTGCCGAGATCCGATGAATTGTGGATTTATGATCAGCTTATCTATGAATGTTATTTGAATCTTCTCTGAATTCTTATATTCATGATTTGATATCTTTGTAATTCTCTTCGAACTATCAGTTTAGTTTGGCCAACTAGATTGGTTTTCCTTGCAATGGGAGAATTCACTACTGCAGGATGCTGCTAACGCGACACTACGATCAGAGACCCTTCGAGAAACTGTGTGCGATGCAATAATCGCAAACGGTGGTGTCAGAGAACCGTCAAAAATGTCCAAAACGTTTGCGATGACGGATGCATCAAACAAGGTTCAGATTTTAGTTGCGTGTGCGATGCAGGGCATACGGTTCAATTCAATTAACTATTTGCGATGAGGAGGAACAAAAGAAATGAGTAGCCAGATGAAGGCATGTGCGATACACGGCATACGGTTCACTCGGATGAACTGTTTGTGATTAGGCAACACAAAAGAAACAATCCGGGAGATCAAGGTGTGTGTGTGCGATATAGAGCATGCGGTTCACTCGGATGAACTGTTTGTGTTGAGATAAAAGAACAGAAATGGTTCAATATAAAAAGATGTGTGTGATACGCGGCAAACAGGTCTGTAATCAGCAATGTGTGGGAATAGCGATAACAACACATGCGATTCCTGTTAACAAGCCGTGTGTGTTGTGAGCAAACGATTGGTTTTATACAATCGTTAGTGATTGATGAAATCGTCACCGACGGGTTCCCTTGTTTAGTCCGTGTGCGATGTGATTTGCTCTGTTTATAGAGCATCAACAAATATACTTAAAAAGATAGCATTGCATAACCAAATTAAGGATACAATTAGACAAGTGACTACACAGATAACATTTTCACACACCAAAGTAAGCAATCACATGCATACTAAACTAGGTGAAACGAGGATCTAATCATCTACTTCTTGTTACGACGACGCTTGCCATTGCTCTGCTTCTGGCTCGATCCCTGGCCGTTTTGGGAAGGAGGCACTTCCTCATGTCAATGATCCACCTGTACATATCGTAGCACGTGTACGCCTCCTTGTCCGCGTATACGATGTGATCTTTGTCGAGTTTCTCCATCCAGGCCAAGTGCCAGGCACGCTTGTCGTTGTTGTAGGAATCATGTATGTCTCTGTAGTAGGGGTCGATGATGGCCTCGGCGAGGTGAACCAGTGAGTCCTTCTCATGCTCCTTGCTGCCCCAGACTTGTATTGGCCCTTGAAGTCGACAAGATTCTGGCAGACGATGCTCGAATTCTTGAGCGCCTTGACATCGTTGGTGATGTCGACCGTAGCGAACATGTAGTGGGGGTTGTTCACAAACCTGGCAAAATGCTCGCAAGGCCTTGTGGCCAAGCAGTTGTGGTAGACGAGGATGTGGTGGCCCACGCACATCTGGGCAACGACGACCTTGGGACGAGACCCAACACGAGCGTGGGTGTGCTCGATGTCGAACCCGACCACCTTGTACTTCTCGTCGGCAAGCAACAGCTCCATGATGTGGATGGAGTGCTCCACCCAGACCGGGTGGTTGGTGTACACCACCGAGAGCTCCTCGAACCTTCGGTGGGTGTCCACCACGGCATGGATGGTGAACTGCTGCTCGTCGCTGGCAGCCACTCGGAGCGCCACTGGAGCTGCACAGGATACTCTCTAAGAATTTGTCATGGTGGGTGTGCTTCTTGCACTGATGGGCGTGATCAAAAGGTTGAAGAGACACAAGGGTTAAATAGCTGGTGTAACAAATGGGGGCCAGCCGGCCTGTAATCGTCACGTCTTGTCATGGCGTTCTTAGCAGAGGATTCTAGTGCATGCTTAACAACACCACATTGTAGTGAGGATTCTAGTGCACGCTTGACAACACCGCACTGCAGTTTGACCACGCGTGGGCTCGAAGAGGCGCCAGATGTATCATCAGTGCGCCTGTTCCCGTGCTACCGCGCAAGCTTCCCGTATGGCTTGGATTGCCACACGTCGGCTAGAAGAGGGACAAATCATGGGAGTTTATTGGCAAAAATCTTTGTAAAAACGAAGTGTGTGGAATGACTTCGGTCGTAAGTTTACACGTGGGTGATGAGGTCAAAGTTACACAGAAGGGTGACGATGGACACTCGAGTGCGATAATTAATTCTGCACTCTACAGGGCACACGGTGGAAGAAACCAACGGTGTGCAATTGAAAGCACAAGTGCTCCCTGGGTGATTTTGGTAATTAATGTCAACATATCTCTTGTTGGACTAATACCTTTATCTAGTGTATTTCAGATAAGTCCAATAGTGGAGTGGCACAGACAAGAGGATGTGGAACCCCTTCAAGATGTTAAGGACAAGGGATTGGCTCAAGCTCTAAAGTTCAAGACTCTACATTTTCTATTTCGGTGATCCAAGATCACATTGAGTCCATAGGAAAGACAATTTAAACCAATAAAGAGGCTAGCCAACTCGCTCCCACGGTGATCCCTCGATGTCATGCATTCGCGATCGCCGGGTCGTCCATGTTCTGAGCCTGGGCCGTCAGATCTTCACCTCTGGTAAATCTAATATTCACCTATTAGTAAGTTTTTTTAGAGTATGACTGGTGGGCTCATTTCTGGCATCTATCGACTGGGTCAAACGTCGCGCAGGTGCGAAAGGATATTGGCCAATCCTCTCCTCGCGCGCGGCGTGCTTCCAGTGGGTCGTGGAACCCTAGACCCCTTTCCCTAATCCCACGGCCGCCTCCATCCCCCACCCCGAGTGTGCCCGGGCTCCGCCTCCTCCTCCCCCTCCTCCACCATCCCTTCTCTTCTCACTCTTCCTCCTATCGCAGCCGCCTCCTCTTCTCCCTCTCTTCCTCCTCCTCGCCCCACGTGGCCCCTCTTGCGCTGCTCCTCTCCACCTCATATCCGGCATCTTTGTTGCCTCCATAGATCGAGGAGGATGGCACGATGACGACCATGATGCATCGGACATCCCAGATCGACTACGCCATGGAAGCCATGAGAGTTGGCCGAGGAAGAGGGGGCAGGGCCGCAGGCCATGAAGGGCACGACGGCTGCGGGCGGAAGCAGCATGGGTTGAAGGAGCGGCGGATGTGGGCAGGGTCGGAGGTTGGGGGAGACTCGTTGGCTGGGCGACAGCGAGCGCCGGTGAGTGCAAGCATGTATTTCAAGAAGCGTCCTCTCCTACAAGGCTGGCAAGGACGACGTCGTCGCCCTCGCAGGTCCTCCTCGCATCCCTTTTGTTCCCCCTCCCCTGCCTCCTCAGCTTGCCTTTTTGTTGGACGCAATGTAAGACAGCCCGCAGGCAAGCTCAAGCTGGAGGCGATGAAATCCCTTCTTGTGCCAGAATCTAACTTCTTATTTGTGCAGTGTTCTTTTGCTTCTATGTATTGTACCATGGTTGTGCTCTGACCAGATCGTTCCCATTTGTTTTGTAGGTTCTATGATCTGTTGCATCTCTGTTCTCCTAGTTAAGGTTTATGTGGGTGCTATCATGGTGCTTGGTCTGCTGATCATTTTAATGTTCTGGATCTGGGGTGTGGCTGCAGGAGAGGGGAGGCGGCCAATGACAGGGAGAAGGAGCAGGCCGTCGAGGAGTGCAAGCAGAAGGGTAAGATGTGTATTTTTTTCATATTTTTACAGATGATCTTGACTATTTTGCAACATGTATTGCATTTCCAGGGATTATCCTCTTGCTTATTTAGTATTTCCTCTGTCCTCTGAAGATTAATTTTGGCCCATATAGTTTCCGGTGACTGGAAGTCTGAAACTGAAGACAGGGCATATTGTTTTGGTTATGAGTGGTTGGAGATATTGTGGCTTGATGTCCCTAGAGCAGTCAGACCCTTCCAAGATAGGTGAGCCTGATTTATTCTACAATTCTTCCACCATAGTACATGAAAAGGAATATGTTCTACCTATCGGCACCATTTCTTGTGGAGGATTGGTGCTTCCCCTTTATTTTGTCACACTTTGGTGTCCTTGAGTTCAGAATAGATTCACCATTGTTATGATTCTTCTTCATATATTCCCAGGTGTTAAAATCCTAGGTGACAAGGGCATTGTGGTGGTGCGATCCATGTCTCCTGCGAGCGCTCGGCATGGCGTCCACAGCCCCAAAGAGCAGGGCTTCAAGGTTCTTTTCATTTAATGACTTGATTTGTTTCTCCTATGTTGTGCGCGATTACTAACTAAAACTATAGCTCTGCTATGTATCAGGGTGGACAACAAGCTTCACTTGATGAAAGCATTTCCCTTCTAAAACAGAGTACTGCTGAGATTAATGCACAAGTTAGTCTTGATACTAAGGTGGTTATGGGATTGCTTGACCTATGCTAGGTCAATATGTCAGCCAACCACTTAAAAATAATCATTTGGATTTCTTCCTATGAACTCTGAAACCTGACGAGTGACGACGCATAAAATATTAGCAATAGAAGGTGTCAGTGAACACGAGTACTCAGTCAAGAGAAATATAGCGGTAGATACTTTACAGTGTAATTTTATATAAGAATAAATAAATGGCACTTAAGTTGTTAAGAAATTGTTGTTTGAGTATTGTCTCACCCTTTATCTGCTCTCTCGAAAACTATGGATTGCTATGGGCTGGAGCTCCAGGGGAGGAGGGAGGTAAGCGTGGATGCAATGGATATTGTTCGGATAAAAAATTGGGTGGAAACTGAGTAGTGACAGTGAGACTTATTCCATTTGTTTCTCCTTTGCCCTTTTAATCAAGAACAACGTTCAGAGCTGCGTGGTTGTCGAAATATAATTCTGTAAAGGAGAAATATTGATATCATGCAATGATCAGTGCAGAGTAGGATAGTTATAGAGTTCTTCCTTAGTTTTCATTGAGCAAAGATTGGATATGTGCGATTTGTTCTAATACCAAGTAAATCTTGGTGTGCATAGTTTTTTCCTATATTCGTTTTAAAAAATTGGGACTTGATGTGAAAAAGGGTGTGTGTTGACATGCATGTAACCAAATCATGGATTAATGTGAGGTACTATATATACTTGCCTATCTCTTTGCAAAACCTTATGGTCCTCTTTGATACAACTAGGAACATCAAAACCAAATGGGATTTCATTGAGTGTACTTCAGATGGCCATACTGTAAGTGCACCATTACTAAATAGTATATGAATCTGCCTTGTATAATTAAGACACACTTTCTACATAGCGCTGCTATATATTGATACTATGTGATCACTTAACATAAATCTTGGTAGGCGATTTGCTCGCCTAACTCTCTGGTTGCATATAATTTGATCCTGATAGTGACATGATTTACTCTGTTTGATCAAACAGATAGAAGCCAAAGCTGTTTTACGTGAATCTAATGACATCCCTGCTGCTATAAGCTAGGAAATTGACAAATTCAACATTGGCAATCTGGTTTTGTGCTCTTCGTCCAAAAGCATATTCCGATAGTGAGATTCTTATTGTGGATGTTTCAGCGTCGACCTGAATTTTGTTAACCTATTACAGAAAGACCTTCTAGGGTGATTAGCTGCAGTACTGTGACAAATAATGAAAAAAATCAGTGTCTTCTCATTTAATATTCTAGCTGCAACTACTTGACTACAAGTTTTATGTGGAATTTTTCTGTACAACTTGCACTGAGGGAGTCCTGGATTAAGGGGTCCTCGGATAGCCGGACTGTATGCATATGCCAGACTGTTGGACTATGAAGATACAAGATAGAAGACTTCGTCCCGTGTCCGGATGGGACTCTCCTTTACTTGGAAGGCAAGCTTGGTGGTTAAGATATGAACATTCCTTTCTCTGTAACCGACTCTTTATAACCCTAGCCCACTCCGATGTCTATATAAACCGGAGGGTTTAGTCCGTAGGACAAGAACAATCATAACCATAGCCTAGCTTCTAGGGTTTAGCCTCTACGATCTCATGGTAGATCAACTCTTGTAATACTCATATCATCATGATCAATCAAGCAGGAAGTAGGGTATTACCTCCATTGAGAGGGCCCGAACCTAGGTAAACATCCGTGTCCCCCGCCTCCTGTTACCATTAGCCTTAGACGCACAGTTCGGGACCCCCTACCCGAGATCCGCCGGTTTTGACACCGATATTGGTGCTTTCATTGAGAGTTCCACTGTGTCACCACCATAAGGCTTGATGGCTCCTTCAACCATCTACAACAACACTGTCCAGGGGGAAGTTTTCTCCCCGGACAGATCTTTGTATTTAGCGGCTTCGCACCGCGGGCCAACTCGCTTGGCCATCTGGAGCAGATTGACAACTACGCCCCTGGCCATCAGGTCAGGTTTGGAAGCTTGAACTACACCGCCGACATCCACGGAGACTTGATCTTCGACGGATTCGAGCCCATGACAGTCGCGCCCTGCCGCCATGATGAGCATGACCTAAATCTGTCATCAAACTATGCGCAGGAGATCGCGCCTGTAACCGCACTGGCCCTAGATCCAGAGCAAAGCCCACCATCGGAGGACGGGAGGCTCAACCCCGCACGGAAGCCGCGGACTCAATGGCGCTAGAGACGAACACAGATCTGACCTCCAACAAGGCCTGTGTCATCGGAACCTCAGCCTCGTCTCCGGGCATAGGCTCCAAACCGCATGTATCCGCACCCATCAAATCTGACCGGGCGCCGATTTTAGAGTTCAGCTCCGCGGACATCTTCCAACACTCACCCTTAGGCGACGTGTTAAACTCATTAAAGTCCCTCTCCTTGTCAGGAGATTCTTGGCTGAACTATGTCCGGCTTGAGTGGGAAGCGGACGACGAACAACTTCATTACCCACCCACCACCCACTTGATAGCCACTATCGACGATTTGACCGACATGCTTGATTTCGACTCTCACGACATCGACGGTATGGACGACGATGCCGGAGAAGAAAAGGAACCACCGCCCACAGGGCACTGGAAAACTACCTCTTCATATGACATATACATGGTGGATACACCCAAAGAAGACAACGACAATGACAAAAAGGAACCAGTCAAGGATAAAACTCCTAGAAAGCAACCAAAGCGCCGACGTCAGCGGCGCCGCTCGAAACCACGCCATGGTAAAAATAATGATACCGGCACAAGAGGGAATAACACCCCGGACGATGCCGAAGACAATAAAGAAACTGCGGACCCATCAATGGAGCTGGACGAGCAAGGTGATGGCAAAGACAGTCCGGGGCCCTTGTCCGATCACAGCGATGCTGAAGACTCCAACTACCAACCTGTCTCTGAAGAAGAGAGCAGTCGGGGTGAGGATGCATTCATCGTCCCGGAAGAACAATTGGAACAAGAGCACCTCCACCAGAGACTTAGTGCCACCACGAGGAGCTTGAAAAGGCAGAAGCAAGGGCTTAAAGCCGCACAGGATGTGCTCAACAACAAATGGAATGAAGTGCTCGACACTAAGGAAAATTACGGCGATAATCGCCAAACAAATAGCTACCCCAAACGCAAACTACTGCCCGAATTCGACGACAATGCTATCGCACCCATACCGCCGAATAACAATACGACCGATCAGCCAGGGCAACCACCTCGTAATCGAGGCAGAGCGGCCAATGACACCACACACAAAACCGCACCCCCTACCCATAAAGGAAAGGAGGTTGCAGTCTGGAACCAGAAACACGATCTACGCGAAGACCTGGACAAAAGAGCTGGCAGAACCAGGTCCATTTATGGATCCAGGGAACGCGTTCCCGCACAGGATCAGGTCCATCAAATCAAATATGCAAGTAACTTACCAGTTCGTAACCAACACCGAACACTGCAACCATTGGGCCTACGCCGCGACATAGCCAAATATAGGGGTCCTGCACACCCCTTGTGCTTCACCGATGAGGTGCTAGATCATGAATTTGCAGAAGGGTTTAAACCCATGAACATCGAGGCATACGACAGAACGACAGACCCTGTCTAGATAGAAGACTTTATTTTTCACATCCATATGACTCGTGGAGATGATCTCCACGCCATCAAATACCTACCCCTCAAGCTAAAAGGACCAGCCCGACACTGGCTGAAAAGCCTCCCCGAGAATTCCATTGGAAGCTGGGAAGAACTTGAGGATGCTTTCAGGGCCAATTTCCAAGGGACCTATGTCCGGCCTCCGGATGCAGACGATCTAAGTCACATAACCCAACAACTCGGAGAGTCAACCCATAAGCTTTGGAACCGGTTTCTAACTAAAAAGAACCAAATCGTCGATTGTCCAGACACCAAAGCCTTAGCAGCTTTTAAACACAGTGTTCGGGATGAATGGCTGGCTAGACACCTAGGCCAGGAAAAGCCAACGACAATGGCAGCCCTAACCACACTCATGACTCGCTTTTGCATGGGAGAGGACAGGTGGTTGGCCAGTAGAAGCACCAGCGACCCTGGCATATCTGAAGTCAGGGACGACAATGGAAAGCCATGAAGAAATAAAAACAAACGCCAAAACAATGGAGAAAGCCCGGACAATACAACGGTAAACGCCGGATTTAGGGGCTCCATACCCGGTCAACGGAAAAAGTCACTTAAAGGCAGCAGAGATGGTCCGTCTAGCCTAGATAAAATTCTCGAAAGGTCCTGCCAAATTCATGGCACCCCCGACAAACCAGCTAATCATACCAACAGAGAGTGTTGAGTCTTCAAGTAGGCCGGCAAGCTCAACGACGAACACAAGGGGAAGGGACCGCAAAGCAAAGACGAGGATGAATCTCACCAGCCGAATATGGGGGGACAAAAGAATTTCCACCGGAGGTCAAAACAGTGAACATGATTTATATCACTCATATCCCAAAGAGGGAGCGCAAACGCGCACTCTGGGACGTATACGCTATAGAGCCTGTCGCCACCAAATTCATCCCATGGTCGGCCTGTCTGATCACTTTCGATGCAGGGATCATCCGACTAGTATCCGTCACGGGGGCTCGGCTGCCTTAGTGCTCGACCCAATAATCCGCGGATACCACCTCACTCGAGTCCTCATGGACGGCGGCAGTAGCCTCAATCTGATATATCAAGACATTGTTCGCAAGATGGGGATATACCCGTCAAGAATCAAGCAAAGCAGCACTACCTTTAAAGGAGTAATACCAGGCGTAGAGGCCCGCTGCACGGGCACCCTAACACTGGACGTCGTCTTCGGCTCCCCCGACAACTTTCGAAGCAAGGAGATAATCTTCTACATTACCCCGTTCCGAAGTGGTTATCATGCACTACTCGGACGAACGGCCTTCACCCGCTTCAATGCAGTCCCACACTATGCTTATCTTAAGCTTAAGATGCCTGGGCCGCATGGCATTATCACGATGAGCGGGAGTACAAAGCACTCTCTTCGTACAGAAGAATACACGGCGGCTCTGCTAGCCGAAGCTCGAAGCGGCCTTTTTAAACCAAACAACTCATCGGTCCTCAAGACCGCGAACATAGCCAAATGTGTTCGGTGTACACCTACGTGTAAAAGCTCAGATAAACCTGCGCTTGGTTAGCAGCCTTGCCCCCATAGATCGTCGCATAAGAAGAATGTACATATTTTCCTGTATACATAAATATACACTCAAAATTCCTTGGGCAGTGCTGGGGCACCCTACACACAAGAAGTCAATAGTTCGGCTCAACCCTATTCGGACTCAAGAAGCTACAGTTCATGGTTCATCACAACCAACGAACTATACCCACGACCATAACTGATTTTTTCACCTGTTGTTTCTCTTTTACAGATAGGCCATCATGATATACCCTTCACAGACACCGCACAATGGAGATAAAGGCGCAGACGTGCAGTAGGGCCCCGTTTTCAATGTTTCTGTTTAGATCAAGACCCTATTTAAAACTTTTTTCTTATTATTCTCTCCTATTTTTTCATACCCTCCTGGCATATAAAACGCCCTTGAAAGATATCGTCAGTACTTGCAAACATACGATTCGCCGTATAAAAACGGATGCTATAGAAGCAGCCAAGCAGTGTGCTTTGAGAACTATATTCTCACCACAGGCGCTCTCTCCTCATGCTGGGTCGTAGCGCATGCCTTGAATTTAGGGTTCATTACCGGGGGCTGTACACATCCCGGTATATACTGAAAAGTCCGAATACCTTCGGGAGTGTTCGGCGTCGCGAGTTTTGGCCTTATATGCATCAGCTCCGAATAATGTCTTGGGTAAATAGTTTGGTTTGCCCGGCTCCTGTGCTTGCTACCTTACGTTCTGTTCTATCGGCTAAGGCGGACAAGGGAGAACTACTGCAATTGTGCCCTGGTTCATCCGGATGAGCACCTCAGTAGACAAAGCCGAAAACTGACTCTAATGATAAGGCGAGAGCTGGTCAACCACTTGAGGACTCAGCGGAATCTTCGCGATTCCTCTGCATTAACGAAGGACCGGTTTCCTGGTCATGTATGTAAATGTACTATATTCGGACGAACGCGGACATACCAGGGGCTATATAGTAGCCCCACCGTAAGACTCCTATGGCTAAGTGAAAGTGTTAAAGCTCTATAGTCCGATTGCCTAGTTCGACGCACTAACACCTCCTTAAGTGGACCAGGACGTTGGGTCAAGTGTGATGAATTGCTTTTCCGAACACCGCCGTGTTATACGCGAGGGGGCTGAAGCCGACGACTGCAAACTTTCAGGTTATATACATATATACATAAACGGCCACACAAGAGGCGCTAAAATACTTTACGGGCAAAAGTATAAACATAGCCTTCATTATCATAAGCATTGTTTTTACAATTCGGATACATGTTACTTGAACATAATATTCTTCGAGCACTCACCCTCTATCAAGCGGGCACCCTCTAATACTTCTTCAAAATATTGATCTGGTGTGTCCCGACCCCCGGGCGGACCCCCTATTGCATTATCGGTGGCCTTCATCTTCGCCCAATACATCTTCACACGGGCAAGGACAATCCGTGCACCTTCTATGCACGTTGACCGCTTGACAACGTCGATATGTGACACCGGACAAACAAGTTGCTGCACTAAACCAAAATAAATGTTCGCAGTTGGTCCCCCAGGCCACAGCCGGTCCACGACAGCCTTCATGGCAAGTCCGGATATCCTGTGGAGCTCGGCCCATTCGGCCATCTGCTCATTCAACAGCAGCAGACGCTTTGGCATGCTAAACTGCGACCAGAAAAGCCGTTCCGCTTCATGGCCTTCTTGGGCCTGGAAAAACTACGTCGCATCAGCAGCACTCTTTGACAAGTCCAAATACGCATCCGGAGAACTCCACATTCGATCAAGTGGGGAATACTTCGGATCGCTGAACTTAGTTCGTAATAAAAAAAGGCTTTCCAGCTGCGATCTCCCCAGCTTGCCGGATCTCCTCCCGTGCCTCCCTGGCCTCTGACCGGGTTTCCTTTGCCGCTTGTAAGGCCTTCTCAAGGTCAGCCGCTTTTTCTTTGGTCACTTTCTCGAGAAGCACATATTTGTTAGCGCGTCCCTTAGCTCAAGCGCCATGTTGGATATTTTCTCCTCACTCAGGCGATGAGTAGCCTGTTCGGCCTTTAATTCACCAACTGCCTTCTCGGTAGCCGCATTGCTTATCCTGGCTTGCTCCCTGGCTTGGGCAAGCTCAGCCCGAAGGGTCTCCACGGCGACAGCTCCACCTGCAGTCAAGCACACTATAAATTCCAGCATCATGCTCTAATTTATACGCACTGACCGCCCAAAATACATACCTTGCGCTTCATCAAGCTGCTTATTCACGAACATGATGTCATCATCTGCCACATCAAGTTGCCGCTTCAGTTCGGCAAATTGAGCAGCCCGGGCAGTGTCCGGGGCTGCAGCCGCCTATGTACAAATTAGCAAAATTATTACCTGAGCATATGCATTTGATCCTCTGATCCTCCCATTCGGAAGAAAATCAGAGTCTCAGGGGCTAGTATCTATACACAATGCACATTGCGTTTACGGTACAAAACAAGAGGTTACTTCTCGTACCTCAAAGCCTCTTAGCAGGCTCGTAAAGGCTTCATTCAAACCGCCTTTTGCGGACAAAATTCTTTCAATCACCATACCCATTAAGGTACAATGTTCCTATGAGATAGACGCTTGCTAAAGAAGACCCGTCCATATGTCCAGCTGTATATGAGATGGTCTGGAACTTTTGTTGGTCTCTCTAGGAGCCGAACACCCCGGACCTCGGGTGGCCGAAGAGTCATCTTCTGGTCTGGAACTCCTTCGCGGGTCGGGAGAGATCCTCCGGGACGACACCTCGGGGTCGTCCGCCTTATGAGGTGGGGAAGTATGAGGTGTCGTCTCGCTCTCCATCATCTCCGGAAGAAGCTCCCCCGAGGACGAAGATTGTCGAGGGAGGCTATAGGCCGAACTACAAAACATATGTTTCAAAATGTTATCCTCACAAGCGAGAAAAGAACGGGGTATTCTTATTAAACACCTTTGTTCACTTACGGTTCGGCTAAAGGCTGGCACCCTTGTGGGCACACTGATAGGGATTTCTTCCCTCGCTTGGAAGCCTCTGCCTCTAGGTTTTTGGGAGCGGCTCTTTTCTTCCCGTGGGGAGAGGGAATGTTAGATTCTTCCCCCCGTTCACCCTCCGTCACGGGAGTCATGACTTCCTCGGATACAATGCAGGATGCACCTCCGATATGAAGGCCGCTTTGGTCCTCTCCACTCCTCTCCTTTCCTTCCCTGGACGGCACTTGATATGGTGCCAGATCTAGCATCCTGGTTAACACTGGGTCCGTTGAGTTTTCGGGAAGAGGGGCCGAACACCTGATCCTCTCTGCCTTCCTCACCTAGCCCTGGCAGAGTATGGTTTTCTTAGTTTCGTTATGAGAAACTTAAAACTAAAAATCGTGTTCGGAAATAGAGTAATTACTGGGGAATCCGGATGGTTGCAGTCGAGGCCTGCGTCCTCTATGGTGTCTGGACACCTTTTTCGTGATCCGAAGACTAATTCATACATCCCTTCAAGCGTTGTGCTGAGGAAGCGCTCAATGGTTCGCGGTCCTTCCGGATTGAATTCCCACATACGGAGAGGTCAGCGCTGGCATGGCAGGATCCGACAGACTAACATGACTTGAATTACCTTGATGAGATCGATGTCCTTCTTAATAAGGTCTCGAATGCAGCTTTGCAGTATTTGAACTTCATCCGGCGACCCCCAATCCAGCCCCTTGTTAATCCACGATGCAAGCTATGGCGGAGGGCCAGATCGAAAGGTGGGTGGAGCCACCCACTTGGTACCATGGGGCTCCGTGATATAAAACCACTCTCGTTGCCATACTCCGGAAGTTGCGGTGAAGGAACCCTTTGGCCAGACAACGTCGGCCAATTTGCTTATCAGAGCACCTTCGCACTCTGCGTGTCTCCCATCTATTATTCTCGGCCTTACGTCGAAGGTCTTGAGCCACAAACCGAAGTGTGGAGAGATACGGAGGAAATCCTCACATACGATGATGAATGATGAGATGTGAAGGAGGGAGTCCGGAGTTAGATCATGAAAATCTAGTCTGTAGTAAAACATGAGCCCTCGAACAAAAGGATTGAGGGAGAAACCTAGCCCTCGAAGGAGGTGAGGGATAAATACGACCCTCTCATTAGGCCTAGGGGTAGGGATAACCTGCCCTTGTGCTGGAAGCCTATGAAGGATTTCCACGGTCAAGTACCTCGCCTCCCTGAGCTTCGCGGTATCCTCCTTGGTGACAGAGGAAGCCATCCACCGATTGTGAGAGCTGGATCCGGACATGGCCGGAGGATCAAAGCGACTGGTTAAGCTTCAGGTGTTGGGACTCAAGGTGGGAGGGGGAGGGAATAGCATAGAGGGGAAAGGCGGGTCTCGGCCTCCTTATAAAGACAACAAATATCAAATGTCCCCTACGCGGCCTCAAAACATGCCTATCCCTAAGGAATAATACCAACGGGACGGTTGGTTTACCCATGTCCATGTTGATGAGAATCCCGTAATAAGGGGGGCACGATCTCCGCTTCGACAAGGCGTGCCAATAAAACTGCCTCACGGAGCGTGGACCAGCAGGCCGAAAAAACAATTCAAAATAATGGCTGGATGATGACGTAATGTCGTGTTGTCAGAACTGTCAGCAGAGGGGACCCACGTGAGCATTATGCTCTCCATGGTGGTATATGGAATTTGTTTTGCAGAGCCAGACACGATTCTTATGTTCAAGATCTACTTTGAAGTATTCGGAGAAGGAACCCGCCTTGCAATGCCGAAGACAATTTGCACACCGGACTCGTCGTCATTGAAGCCTGGTTCAGGGGCTACTGAGGGAGTCCTTGATTAAGTGGTCCTCAGACAGCTGGACTGTATGCATATGCCGGACTGTTGGACTATGAAGATACAAGATAGAAGACTCCGTCCCATGTCTGGATGGGACTCTCCTTTGCGTGGAAGGCAAGCTTGGTGGTTAAGATATGAAGATTCCTTTCTCTATAACCAACTCTATATAACCCTAGCCCCCTCCGGTGTCTATATAAACCGAAGGGTTCAGTCTGTAGGACAAGAACAATCATAACCATAGGCTAGCTTCTAGGGTTTAGCCTCTACGATCTCGTGGTAGATCAACTCTTGTAATACTCATATCATCAAGATCTATCAAGCAGGAAGTAGGGTATTACCTTCATCAAGAGGGCCCGAACCTGGGTAAAAATCGTGTCCCCCGCCTCCTATTATCATTAGCCTTAGAAGCACAGTTGGGGACCCCCTACCCAAGATCCGTCGGTTTTGACACCGACATGCACAAACTCAATGAGATCGGGAATCATAATCTCACATTTTTTTCTCTTGAAAGGTAGGTGTCATCTCCTACATTTTTTCTTAGAATTAAGCATGTTTCTAAGCCTTGATTGAAAGTTTCTCATTATTAACTTAACAACCAACCTGGATGGTAAAAGTTTACTTCACTTGGTAACAGGGGTTGGACACTGAAAGCTTGTTATCTAATTTTCTTCTCTGTAGAGGAAAACAAGTACACCTATAGTTGGACACTGAAAGTCTGCCAAAATTATTTTTAGAGTTGTATAGTGTTTACGTTTATAATGTAAATCCTTGCTCATGTTACACCTTTCTTGTTCTTATGGCGAAAAAATTAGCATATTAACCATTTCTATACTTTTTTGTCCTTTTCTTTTAATACAATAGTGTCCATGCTTATGGATTCCTATATTTTTATTGTCAATCTAGCATACTTCTGTCACTCCCGTCTTGTTTTAGCTCTGTTGATGGATGATTTCTGCCATTTATCTTTATTCCCATTTTATATTTTCTGATTTCTGCTTCATTATTTATCAATTGAGGCATAGACATCTCTCTCTCTCTCTCTAAAACCAGCTTCTCATGCAATATCTTATCCTATGCCAAGTTATTTTGTGGGTATCGTTTTAAAATATTTATCTTTGTTGTTCTGCTTAGCTACACCATCCTTGAGTGTTTTTATGGAATCTAGAAAACAAAGTGCTTTGCTTATTTCCTTACTTGGTTCAAGGTTCCAGGTGTGCGTTGGACAGTGTCGCTAGGGGTCCAGTTTCTCATTTTTCAGATTTTGTAGTAGCAGAGATGTGTATAATATGGATAACTGAACTGGTGTTTAGGTGTTTTAGTGCAGGACTGCTACTTGCTCGATTAGTTAGATGAACTGGTGTTTAGAGATTTCAATGCAGAGTGATGTTTCAGTTTCGATCGCAGGGCTTCGAGATGCGCCGTGAGGGCTGAAACAAGTCTTATACCGGGTCTTTCATGAATTTAGTTAGCCTAAATACTTCCAGAGTCCCTCTTGCAATATGTAAGTCTGTTGGTAACAACACTAATTTTGCCAGTTTGTTCTGCCAAACAAAATGTGGAACATACTTCATTTCTGTAGGTAAAAGAAGGAAAATAGAACATTGGACAAAAAGGCAACAGAGTGGATTCACTAAGCTTTCTCAAATGTTTGAACAAGGAAAAGATAGTTACAATCATTTTTCTCTCGCCTTGTTACATCTTGATGTTAATAGGCTTTGGAAGGTACTATGCACCCCGTTCAAGGTTTACAGAATTTGCACGATCCTATTACAGTTTGTTCTGATGACAGAATTGACCAGTTCTTCCTTGAGGAAATTAATATTTCAGTTGCTACTCCTTTGTGCATTGTTACATAGAGTAATAGTTGTCAAGATGTGTACGCATCAACATATAATTCCCACCATCCTATTACAGTTTGGTCTGATGACGAAATCGAGCAGCTCTTACTTGAGTAAATTGTACAGCTCTTCCTTGAGTAAATCAGTATTGCAATTACTAAGCCTTTGTGCATTCTGATACAGCTCTACTGAAATACTACTTATGCACTTTAAACCCAGAGCTGACTTTACATCATTTTTGTTCTCATCCGTTCTCCCGAATTTTAGTCCGCTTCAGCAATGCTATGACCTGCCACTCCATGTATATATGAAAAACGACCGCAATTTTGATGTTGTAATTAGGTCAATCCTTGGTGTTTTGATTACTACTGATCTCTCTGTTTGGCAACTGATGCCACCCGGAGGGCTGCCAGCCCTGAAAGGCAAGGAGTGTAAACCACGTATGAGTGTGGCTCTGAAAGCAAAATGTTTTGCAGCGAGTCAAGCATAATATGATCAAAAGGAAATGGGGTCGATGCTAAAACTCAAACAGTTCCCCAGAGGGGGCCCCGGGTTGAAAGAGCTGATGCTTTCTTACTTCATCTTAATATAGGGATTATAGCATTGGAGTTATGGAATTTGAATGGATTGAGTACATCAAGATGAAGAAATTAGGGTGTTGTATTTCTTCTCATAGGAATACAAAAACGTATCACCCACTTCCTACAATCCGGTCTAAATCTTTGGGTAGGCTCCGCTGGATCAACAACCATAGATGCACGGAGTACGATAGAATTCCCTGGTGTGGTCATTCGGGAAGTCCCATCAAGGACGACTCTCGTACAATTCTTGCGAGAGCTAGCGTCTATGGGTAAAGTACCGCCTACCACCTATGTTCCGCCATCCATCAGAGCTCATGTACACCACTCCATCGGAGCTCATGGACACTCCTTCATAAGAGGAGCTATCACCGGATCCATCTGAGCTGCTCTGAGTTTTCTTCAGAGCCACTGTCGGCGCTTCCATCAGAACTGATATCCACAGGCTCAGTTCGAGATCCCCTCATGCTCAACCGTCGCACTGACCTACGACACCATCGATTCTCAATCAAAACAATGGCAACTTATAAATAGCCATAAATTTAGTTCCATATGAGGGCATCCCTAAACAGAAAGGATCACATCATAGGATCTATAATGCCTAGAAAATGAGCCAAAAGGGGTGGGAATCGCCACAAAAGAGAAGGAAGATGCAAGATCGAGATAGATGGAAAGTAAATCCATGCATGCAGACAAATTCAAAATCAAAAGAGGTAAGAAATCACACCGGTCGCGGCTGACGAAACGCCTCTGTCACCCAGCTGAGGAACTGAGAAAGAAAGGAAGGGGATAGGTAGTCTTCGCTGGCTCCGCCCACTGCCGCTTCATATTCAGCTCATCACGGGCCACAGACATCGCTCTACGTGGGCTGGGCTAAATAATATGGGCTATTCTAATACCTCCTGATCCCGATATCTCCCTATATGCACAACAAAGACATGTTTTTTTCTTAGTTTTCTTATCTTTTCCCCTCTCTTTTTTGCAGGAAATATATGCATGGCCAGGTTTCTCATCATGATAACCATGTTTTCAAACTTGCTAAAAATACAATCATGCCAACTTTACTCTCTCATTATAGTGGACATATTTTCAAACTGAACATATTCATATTATGCAAATTTTCCCTTTTCCCAGACTATTATTTACCAACGTAATAAACATGTTCACAAAATAGCATGATTTAGTTGAAGGTTCTTGCAGCATGAAACTATTTTCATCAACAACATGTCTTCAGCAGGTCTCTGCGCCATTTGGCGCAATGGGTCAACTAGTACTATTAAAAGGGGATGAGGTGTTGCTTAATGGCTTGCTTGCTCAAAGTGCTTGGTGATATGCTCCAAAGCCCTCAACCACTTTCTCATATTCACATATGTCCCAAACCAAAAGTCAAACTCGGCCCCACCAATTTGATCCATCCGGTACACCGAGTTCATTTGACATAGCCACTGCCAGAAACCCTAGTCACTTCGGTCTGACCGATGGGATCTCGGTCTCACCGAGATGGGCTTGCAAACTCCCTATTGTCTATTGCAATATTTTTGGTCTCACCGAGAATATGTAATCGGTCACACCGAGTTTGTCTGACTGACTCTCTGTTTTGCTTATTACCAAATCAGTCCCACTGAGTTGTGTAATCGGTCAAACCGAGATGAGGTTTTACCCTAACCCTTGCACATCGGTTCCACCGAGTTGATCATATCGGTCCCACCAAAATGCCTAACGGTCACATTATGAACTAAATCGGTCCGACCGAGTTTTCTGATTCGGTCCCGTCGAGTTTGGTGAATTGTGTGTAACGGTTAGATTTTGTGTGGAGGCTCTATATACCCCTCCACCCACTCCTCATTCATGAGGGAAGCCATCAGAACATGCCTACACTTCTAGCATTCATTTTCTGAGAGAGAACCACCTACTCATGTGTTGAGGCCAAGATATTCCAATCCAACCATATGAATCCTGATCTCTAGCCTTCCCCAAGTTGCTTTCCACTTAAATCTTCTTTCCACCAAATCCAATCCTATGAGAGAGAGTTGAGTGTTGGGGAGACTATCATTTGAAGCACAAGAGCAAGGAGTTCATCAACAACACACAATCTATTACCTTTTGGAGAAAGGTCTCTCCTAGATTGGTTAGGTGTCACTTGGGAGCCTCCGTCAAGATTGTGGAGTTGAACCAAGGAGTTTGTAAGGGCAAGGAGATCGCCTACTTCATGAAGATCTACCCTAGTGAGGCAAGTCCTTCGTGGGAGATGGCCATGGTGGGATAGACAAGGTTGCTTATTCGTGGACCCTTCGTGGGTGGAGCCCTCCGTGGACTCGCGCAACTGTTACCCTTCGTGGGTTGAAGTCTCCATCAACGTGGATGTACGATAGCACAACCTATCGGAACCACGGCAAAAACATTCGTGTCTCCAATTGTGTTTGCTCACTCCAATCCCATGCCTTTACTTTCTTGCAAGTTGCATGCTTTACTTTCCGCTGCCCATATACTCTTTGCATGCTTGCTTGATATGTATTGTGAATGGTTAAACTTGTGGTTAAACTCCACCTAAACTTGAAAAACTCAAAAACTGCCAACTTTGTGTGTTGAGGGTCTATTCACCCCCCTCTAGACACCTCTTCTTGATCCTTTCAATTGGTATTAGAGCATTGGTCTCCATTGCTTTGGTTTAAACACCATTGGAGGAAGATGGATGAGTCTACTTTGGGGATTCTTAGACATAGAGTGCCTATACTTGATGGAGAGTACTTTCATGAGTGGAAAAATGAGATGCTTGTGATTTTCAATGAATATCATTTGAACAAGTACATTACTAGCCCTTGTGAACCTCATGTTGATGCTATGCATCCTACTCTTGATGAGTGCATTGACATGATTCGCAATCTTAGAACTGTTAATCTTATCACTAGAGGTTTGCCTAGAAACTTGATTGGTTGCTTGCCTACTCTTAATTGTGCCTACACTATATGGAGATTTATTCCTTGCAAAATCTAGATGAGATTCTACATAAGTCTATTGCCTTGAGTAAGATGAATTCCAATGATCCTAAGTTTGGTAATTGCCTTTTTGAGCTTACAAATCTTATGCGTGCCAAAGGAGATGTTGGAATTATTAGCAATATTATTTCCAAAGCTATTAGAATTCATAAATAAGATCATTTTCAAAATCATTTATCTAATGAATCACCCTCTCTAGGAATTGATCCACCACATGACGATGTTGAACATGGATACTATGATGACGATGATGATAGTGATTATGATCTTGATGATGCAATGAGACACTTTGGTCTTATGGATAATCTTTGAGGATACATGGTAGGAGGAAAGGAATGGGTCCTTGATAGTGGATGTACCTATAACATGACCGGAGATAAAGATATGTTTCATGAGCTTGCTGAAAACGACAGCCCTCGAAAGTATGTCACCTTTGGTGATAACTCAAAGGGTAAGGTGGTTGGCCTTGGTAAGGTGGCCATCTCACATGATAGCTCCATACAAAATGTCATGCTCGTTGAATCTCTTGGCTATAATCTGCTTTCTAGTTCTAGACTAGCTGACCTTGATTTCAATGTCCTAGTTACCAAAGTAGATTACCAAGTGTTTCGTAGAGAGAATCATAAAATGGTCTTTACCGGTATACGTAAAGGTGATCTATACATTGTTGATTTCACTAAAAAGGCTCAACCTAGAACTTGCTTAATTGCTAAATCTTCTAAAGGTTGGTTATGGCATTGGCGGTTAGGTCATGTGGGCATGCGAAACCTTGACAACCTTATTAAAGGAGATCATATCCTTGGTGTTAAAGATGTCATATTTGATTAGGATAGACTTTGCAGCGCTTGCCAAGCAGGAAAATAGGTTGGAGGAAGCCACCCCATGAAGAACATCATGACCACTAGGAGACCGCTCGAGCTACTTCACATGGATCTCTTCGGTCCTAATGCCTACAAAATTCTCGGTGGAAACTCATTTGGTCTAGTTATAGTTGATGATTTTTCAAGATTTAAGTGGGTGTTCTTTCTTGATGATAAATCGCAGGTCCAAAAGATCTTCAAAAACTTTGCTAGGAAGGCCCAGAATCAGCGGGTCCAAACTTTTCTCGATGATAATTTGAAGTGAAGACCAAGAAGGTTTGTAGTGACAACGGAACGGAGTTCAAGAACGCAAATGTGGACACCTTTCTTGATGAATAAGGGATTTCACATGAGTTCTCGGCTACGCACACACCTCAACAAAATGGAGTTGTTGAGAGGAAGAATCGGATGCTCATCGAAATGGCAAGAACGATGCTTGATGAGTACAAGAGGCCAAATCACTTTTGGGCGGAAGCGGTTGAGTCAGCTTGTCATGTGACAAATGGCTTATATCTTCACAAGCTACTCGGCAAGATGGCATATGAGCTACTCACCGGTAACAAACCCCAAGTTGGATACTTTCGAGTATTCGACTCAAAGTGCTACATTCTTGATAAGCATCATCGTTCTAGATTTGCTCGCAAATCTCATGATGGTTTCCTACTTGGTTATGGCTCAAACTCTCACACTTACCGTGTCTACCACAATTTCACCAGAAAGGTTGAAGAGATGGTACATGTGAAGTTTGATGAATCTAATGGCTCGCAAGTAGAGCAATTGCCAATTGATGTAGGAGATAAAGACCCTTCGGAAGCAATCCAAGACTTGTCTATTGGCAAAGTCCGTCCAAAGGAGGTGAAGGAGAGTACCTCGTCCGTCCAAGCGGAAGCTTCTTCCTCACGACAAGGTGAACCAAGAGTTGATATGGAGGCATCCACAAGTGGGACACACCAAGATGAAGAAAATGAGGAAGTACACCAAGATGAACCGCATCAACCTCCTTCTCCACCACAACGATAGAACGACAACGTCAACAATGAAGAAGGCCAAGAAGAAGAACGAGATGATGAAGAAGATGTTCCACCCCGATCAAAGCAAAAGTTCTCATGAGTTCGAGCAAGAGTTGCTAGAGACCATCCCTTCGAGCAAATCTACAATGATATCCAAACTGGGAGAATCACTGTCTCTAAATCTCGTTTGGCTAATTTTTGTGAACATTATTCATTCATCTCTAGCATTGAACCCATGAAGGTTGAAGAAGCATTGGAAGATCTGGATTGGATAAATGCCATGCATGAAGAACTACACAACTTTGAGAGAAACCAAGTGTGGACATTGGTCGAGAAGCCCGACAACAACCATAACATCATTGGTACCAAATGGGTGTTTTGCAACAAGCAAGATGAAGATGGACAAGTAGTTCTCAACAAAGCACGTCTCGTCGCCCAAGGCTACACTCAAGTCGAAGGTATGGACTATGGTGCGACATATGACCCCGTTGCTAGACTTGAGTCCATTCGCATCTTACTTGCCTATGCTAATCACCATGATATCACTTTATACCAAATGGACATTAAAAGTGCTTTTCTAAATGGTGAAATTGAGGAGGAAGTTTATGTTAAACAACCTCCCAGATTTGTTAATCCTAAGAAACCCAATCATGTTTACAAACTTCACAAAGCTCTTTATGGTCTTAAACAAGCTCCTAGAGCGTGGTATAAATGCTTGACCAAGTTCCTTATTGAAAAAGTCTTTGAGATTGGAAAAAATGATTCTACTCTTTTCACTAAAAGGGTTAATGGAGAATTATTTGTGTGCCAAATTTATGTTGATGATATTATATTTGGATCAACTAACCCTCATTTTAGTGAGAAGTTTGGAAAGCTTATGTCGGAGAAGTTTGAGATGTCTATGATGAGTGAACTCAAGTTCTTTCTTGGTTTGCAAATCAAGCAAACTAAGGAAGGTACCTTTGTCTCTCAAACAAAGTACACCAAGGACTTGTCAAGAAGTTCAATATGCAAGAATGCAAAGGTATGAGTACACCCATGCCTACTAGTGGACATCTTGACTTGACTAAAGACGGTGAACCCGTTGATCAAAAAGTTTACCGCTCTATGATTGGTTCATTATTATATCTATGTGCCTCTCGTCCCAATATTATGCTAAGTGTGTGCATGTGTGCACGATATCAAGCGGCCCCTAAAGAATGTCATCTTAAGGCTGTGAAAAGGATAGTGAGATACTTAATACAGACACCAAATTTTGGCATTTGGTATCCTAAGAGGTCTTCCTTTGATCTTGTTGGCTACTCCGATTCAGACTATGCCGGAGACAAGGTTGATAGAAAGTCCACTTCGGGTACTTGTCAATTTCTTGGTAGATCTCTTGTGTCTTGGTCCTCCAAGAAACAAAGCTCGGTATCCTTATCCACCGCTGAAGCGGAATACATTGCCGCCGGTTCATGTTGTGCTTAGTTACTTTGGATGACCCAAACTCTTAAAGATTACGGGATATATGTGAAACATGTTCTTTTGCTTTGTGACAACGAAAGTGCTATTAAGATTGCTCACAATCCCGTGCAACATTCTCGAACTAAGCACA
The DNA here is from genome assembly GCF_018294505.1 of Triticum aestivum. NCBI lineage: Eukaryota > Viridiplantae > Streptophyta > Magnoliopsida > Poales > Poaceae > Triticum > Triticum aestivum. The sequence goes on from NC_057813.1 coordinate 361,967,535, forward strand.
TTTAAGTTCGTCATCATTTCATTCGAGATCATGTTGGTAAAGGTGATATTAGCCTTAAGCATGTTCATACCGACAAGCAATTGGTGGATATATTCACTAAACCACTTGATGAGAAGGTGTTTTACAGGTTGAGAGGTGAATTGAACATCATTGATGCTTCAAACTTGGAGTAGGAACTCCATTTGGATACATGCAAGACATGAGCCTATGACTAATCCTTGATACTTCTTTTATGATGATAATCTTATGTCTTGAATATATTTGCACCTTGCATGTTATCTAACCCTTGTAGGCACTTGGATGAATCAAAACTATGAGATTGCAACTCACTCACATCTTGAGAAATCTCTACATCACAAAGTCTCTAATTTACGGTGGTTGAAGACAAGGAAGCATGAAACCCCTCAAATATATCCTTTGACAAATTCCTATGTCAAAATTTACGATTGTCATTTTGGATACACAAGTGCTCTTCCTTGCAAATCTAATCCATGTAGGTAGATGAACTCCAATTACAAGTGGTGCTCCAAATGAACTACATCAACATTGAGCATCCCACACAAGTTCAACTACATGATCAAGATCAACACCACCACCCAAGGTATGTTATTCCATCTTAGAGAAGCTTTACCCCAAGTCATGGGTCAAAGCAGCTCAACAAGATGAGAATACATCAAAGTGCTTAAACGAAAAATGGCAACCCCATTTTGTGCTTAAATGATGAGTATGACCTATGATCAAGTGTCTTCACTTGACTCCTAAGTCAATATACTCTAACATAGGTGACTTTGTCGCCGACCAATTCTAGATGAAGTTCTCTAGTGTTTTTCCTTGTTCTCGCATTTGTCTCGTGCATATTTATTTTCCCTTTAAAAAACATCATCTAGATTTCTTCTCTTTTATTTCTGTTCTGCATTTCTCTGCATCCAATTCCTTGCAAATCCTTTAGTTAATTCATTGCAAATCCTTGTGAGATCTTATTTGCTTAGTGAGCTGAGGTGACTAGTGCTTTCTCTCTGTGATGAACTCGGACAAACCGACTTGCCTCTTTCGGTCAAACCAAAACTTTTCGGTGCCACTGAAGGAAACAACTCGGTGTAGCCGATTTCAATGCTGAGAAAACACTTTGTCATTTGCTTCCTGCACATTTTGTTCCAGCTCCACTCGATAATTTTTTTCCTCTAACCAACACTTTATTTTTCCCCGCTACTTTGCCATGTGACTCAAGGACCAAACCTATTTTGACTCACACTCCAGAAGACCCTTCTTGGAAATTGATGGCAAAGGGGGAGAGATAGCTCACATCAAAGCTTAATCATATCAAAAGGGGGAAAAGAGAGATAAATTATCACATCATAGAAAGACCCCAGTTGCCTGGTATTCAAAGAGGAGAGAAGTTACATGTCTTTAGAGGGGAAAGACATGTTCATGTTGTTTATGTTTTGTTTGTGTGTTGGCTTTGCTCTGATTTTCCATTCCCTATCTTCTCCCAATATCCCATATAAGATTCAGGGGGAACAAGACATCTAATGGAAGGGAATCTTCAAATTCATTGCATATCTTTACCTTTTGGGGACATGTCTGCACTCAAATAGAATACCTAGTACTCACTCTATACATGTCATCCCAGATCTTGGTACTCTTGTGGTTTACTGCTCTTGCTCTGCTTAGTAGATGTCTCTATGTTGTCTAACCTTGTTTTCTTAGGTTCATCTCTTCCAAAGCTAGCTCAAGACCACAAGGTAAGTATATGCATCTCACTCATGCACATGATGATCTCTTGATGATGTACATATTGTTTGCAAGAAGGACTCATGAGCATGAAAGTACTTTCTCATACTCACACCATTTACTCTGATGCATATAGCCAAGATACATGTAACACATTGCTTGCTCTGTCATGATTATGCACTCACATGATCTTATGTTCCATATTTACATGATTGCATACATGTAGGGGGAGCCTATGCATGTTACGTGTCCTTCCAAAGCTTTATCTGCGTTTCTCTATAATCTTTATCTAAAGCTTTGATGTATGTTGTCATCAATTACCAAAAAGGCGAGATTGAAAGCACAAGTGCTCCCTGGGTGATTTCAGTAATTAATGTCAACATATCTCTTGTTGGACTAATACTTTTATCTAGTGTATTTCAGATAAGTCCAACAGTGGAGTGGCATGGACAAGAGGATGTGGAACCCCTTCAAGATGCGAAGGACAAAGGATTGGCTCAAGCTCTGAAGTTCAAGACTCTACATTTTCTATTTCAGTGATCCAAGATCACATTGAGTCCATAAGAAAGCCAATACTATTAAAAGGGATGAGGTGTTGCTTAATGGCTTGCTTGCTCAAAGTGCTTAGTGATATGCTCCAAAGCCCTCAACCACTTTCTCATATCCACATATGTGACGCCCGGATAATTAAGCAACAGTGAACCTATGCTAATGTGGCCACGTCACAAGGATTACTGTTGATAATCTCGCAATGATTCAAAACTCGTTCAAATTCAAATTTGAATTAAAGTTAAACTAGAAAAGTTTTCAAAAGTCAAAACTAAAATGTTCTAAATGTAGCAAGTAATTCATAATAAATATTGGTGGAGAAGACACACTGTTATAAAGTAGTTAGATGCACTATAATAAATAATTACTGGCAAAACAGTTGTTCAAATGCTTTTAAAATAATAAACAATTCCAAAACTAGTTTATTTCAGTGCTAAACTGTTTGTGGCAGTGGCATAAATTGTAACACTATTTTAGGTGCCACTTTTGTATTTTATTTAAACTAAGCTAAAACAGAAAAAAAAGAAACTAAAAGAAAACAAAATCAGAAAAATAAATAAAAAGTAAAAGAAACCGAAGAGAGGAAAAGGAACCTTCCCCTCCCTCACTGGGCCAGATGGCCCAGCTGGCTGGCCCAACTGGGCAAAGGCCCAACCGGCCACCCCATGGCCTATATGGCCTCCCACCCGAAACCCTAACCCCGTTGCCCACTCACTCCCCCGATTCTCCCCACTCCCTCTCACGCCGCCGCACCCCGTGGACAGAGGCGAGTCGCCTCAGACCCGAGCCCAACCATCCCCACGATCTCCCCACTCTGCCCCACGACCACCACCCCCCCACACTCGTTCATTCTCCCCCTCCCCGATCCAGATTTCGATCGAGGGAACGAGCCCACGGCGCCCATCCCCGTCGCCCCGCACGAACTACCCCGCCTCCCTGACGACCGCGCCGCCCCTCGCCGATTGGATGCCGCCCGGAGCCCGCACCGCTCGTCCGCTCGTCGGAGCCGCCTCGCCATGGCCGCCGTCGACCTCGCCCGCCCGCGCGCTCACCCTGCCGCCTGGGATCTCGCTGGGAGGACCGTCGTCGACCCCTGCTTCGTCTACGCCGCTGGATCGAGGCCGGGGGGCCACCACGTCGATGTATGCCTCATCGCCCCCGTCTGCCTCCGCCTCAGCCGCCTCGCCCTCGTCCGCGTTGCCACCACCGGACCGTCCCCGTCCTCCTCCTCAACGGCCGACCCCGAGCCTCGCCGCCTCCGCTTCCCTTCAACGCAAGTGAGGCCCCAGCCTCTGCCTCCCTCTCCTTTCCTCTATCGCCGTACCCAACCACCGCGCCCCACAGCTGTGCCCGGCCACCCTCGCCTCGCCCTGGCGCCCTCCCGTGCGTGCCCGTGATGCCACACGCGCTCACACGCGACCCCGTCCGTCGTGGCCTCGCCCCGCTGATGCTTCTGCTGCCGCTGTCGTGCCAGCGCCTTCCCGCTCGCCGGCCGCGCCCCTGCGCTTGCGTCCGCACGCCCGACCTCGCGTGCACCCGCCCTTGTCCCGTCGATGCCCGTGGCCGCGGCCCCGGCTAGCCGCGCCTGGGTCCGACGCCCGGCGTTTGCCCCGGTGCCCATGCCCGCACCCGTTAGCCCGTTAGGCCCTGGGCCTATGACAGATGGGGCCCCAGCCCCAGAACGATTAAAAAAAAGAATTAAAAGAATTAAAAATATATATATATATAATTAATTAATTAATTAATTAATTAACTAATTAATTAATTAATTAACTAATTAATTAACTTATCTAATCTTGTTTAGTTTAACTAATTAAGATTAATTAACCTAATAAATAGTTACCCTAATTGTTAATTAGCTAAACAATCCCTAACAGGTGGGACCCACCTGTCAGGTTGACCAAGTCAACTGCTGACGTCATGCTGACATCATGATGACGTCAGCAGACACTATTCTGGATAATGTTGATTAAATTAATTAAATAAATCCTAAAAATGATTTAAATCTTTTAAAATTAATATAAGGTAAACCGTAGCTCGGATTGAAAAACTTTGTACATGAAAGTTGCTCAGAACGACGAGACGATTCCGGATACGCAGTCCGTTCGTCCGCCACACCCCCCTAACCTATCGAACCCGCAACTTTCCCCCTCCGGCTCCTCTGCCCGAAAACGCGAAACACCGGGAATACTTTCCCGGATGTTTTCCCCCCTTCACTGGCATCACCTACTACCGCGTTAGGGCACACCGAACACCGCGTATTGCCTTGTTATATTTTGTGATACTTTGTTGCTCTGTATTCATTATTTCTTCCCCATCTTCTCTCCGGTAGACTACGAGACCGACGCTGATGCCACCGAGTACGACTACGTCACCGACGACCCCTCCTTGTCTGAGCAACCAGGCAAGCCCCCCCCCCCCTTGATCACCAGATATCGCCTATTCTTCTCTATACTGCTTGCATTAGAGTAGTGTAGCATGTTACTGCTTTCCGTTGATCCTATTCTGATGCATAGCCTGACATTGTTGCTACACTTGTTGATACCTTACCTGCAATCCTAAATGCTTAGTATAGGATGCTAGTTTATCATCATTGGCCCTACATTCTTGTCAGTCTGCCTTGCTATACTATTGGGCCGTGATCACTCGGGAGGTGATCACGGGTATATACTATACTTATATACATACTACAGATGGTGACTAAAGTCGGGTCAGCTCGTTGAGTACCCGCAAGTGATTCGGATAAGGGGGCTGAAAGGACAGGTGGCTCCATCCCGGTAGAGGTGGGCCTGGGTTCCCGACGGCCCTCGACTGTTACTTTGTGGCGGAGCGACAGGGCAGGATGAGACCACCTAGGAGACAGGTGGGCCTGGCCCTGTTCGGCATTCGCGGACACTTAACACGCTTAACGAGATCTTGGTATTTGATCTGAGTCTGGCTACGAGCCTATACACACTAACCATCTACGTGGGAGTAGTTATGGGTATCCCGACGTCGTGGTATCAGCCGAAGCACTTCAGACGTCAGCGACGGAGCGGCGCGCGCCGAATTGGACTGGAACGCCACTAGGCTAGGTCTGCTTTCGGCCGCCCTCGCAACGTGCAGGTGTGCTATGGGCGATGGGCCCAGACCCCTGTGCGCTTAGGTTTAGACCGGCGTGCTGGCCTCTCTGTTTTGCCTAGGTGGGGCTGCGACGTGTTGATCTTCCGAGGCTGGGCATGACCCAGGAAAGTGTGTCCGGCCAAATGGGATCGAGCGTGTTGGGCTATGTGGTGCACCCCTGCAGGGAAGCTAATCTATTCGAATAGCCGTGATCTTCGGTAACAGGACGACTTGGAGTTGTACCTTGACCTTATGACAACTAGAACCGGATACTTAATAAAACACACCCTTCCAAGTGCCAGATACAACCCGGTGATCGCTTTTCCGCAGGGCGACGAGGAGAGGATCGCCGGGTAGGATTATGCTACTCGAGATGTTACTTGGAGATGCTACTTGGAGGACTTCAATCTACTCTCTTATACTTGATGCAAGACGGAGGCTGCCAGAAGCGTAGTCTTCGACAGGATTAGCTATCCCCCTCTTATTCTGGCATTCTGCAGTTCAGTCCACTGATATGGCCTCCTTACACATATACCCATGCATATGTAGTGTAGTTCCTTGCTTGCGAGTACTTCGAATGAGTACTCACGGTTGCTTTCTCCCCCCTTTTTCCCCTTTCCTTTCTTTCTGGTTGTCGCAACCAGATGCTGGAGTCCAGGAGCCAGACGCCACCGTCGACGACGACCCTTACTACACCGGAGGTGCCTACTACTACGTGCAGCCCGCTGACGACGTCCAGGAGTAGTTAGGAGGATCCCAGGCAGGAGGCCTGCGCCTCTTTCGATCGGTATCCCAGTTTGTGCTAGCCTTCTTAAGGCAAACTTGTTTAACTTATGTCTGTACTCAGATATGGTTGCTTCCGCTGACTCGTCTATGATCGAGCACTTGTATTCGAGCCCTCGAGGCCCCTGGCTTGTATTATGATGCTTGTATGACTTATTTTATTTGTAGAGTTGTGTTGTGATATCTTCCCGTGAGTCCCTGATCTTGATCGTACACATTTGCGTGCATGATTAGTGTACGATTGAATCGGGGGCGTCACAAGTTGGTATCAGAGCCGACTGCCTGTAGGAATCCCCCTTCCAACTCCTTGGCCGAAGTCGAGTCTAGACTTTACAAAACTTTTACTAACATGGCTGTGCGGCCCATGGGCCCACGTCGCCATTGGGTGGTACTAGGATCTTTTACTCCTCGACCTTTACTCTGGGACTCTGATCTCTCCTCTATTCGGGTTAAATGAAGTTTACTAAATCTAACATTAGGATCTCGTTATCACTTTCACCCGGAGAGCCCCTTATTACTAATGATCGTCTGCTGCACCAGAAGACCCTGAAGATACTCTCCACTGTTAACCCGAGAACTTGTGTTCATCGCGTTTGCAATTCACCTTCCACCGCAAACCCTTATGGATAACAACTTGCATTTGTTATTCTTACATTCATCCCCAGTGGTCTTGTTATTACAAGATACCCTGAAAAACTCGTCGTTGTTTCAATAATCCCTTGAACTTGCTGCCTTGGTGTTCTTTGTCACTTGAATACCCCTACGGTTAATTCTCGCACTTATCGAGTATCCGCTCATCCCCCAGTTGTTCATGTGTTACACAAAAGTCTTCGAAATACCACCCGATATTCCGAAAATCCTCAGCAACCTATTGCTCTGGAATTTCTTGTTTGCTTTCATTATGATTAATCCCATAAGTATAGAAATCTTATTGACATTCCTTGTCATTATCATTTTGAGTCTGCTGACTCAATATGCTGCGAATACACGCAATCATCATTGATCCTTATAAATTACCTTTCCGGCTGAGCTTCCATTCTTTTAACTGGAATTGGTTCTCGACCAATCCAATTGTCCTTGATTGTACCCTAAGGCTATTCAACTTATCCATCCCTAATCAGAGCATTGCTTCTGATCCCTTGATTTGGAAATCATAATTCCTTTACATTTGACAATTGAGTTAGTCAATTGTTTCTATAATCTGATCTCCTTGCATTCTTCTTCCTCTAGTTGAGTACCGATACTCGTATCAGATCCTTTGTGGACCATCAAGTCCTTTGTTGGATTGTTATCCGACAGTGTCCTTCACATTTGATCACTTTATGAGTTCTTCCCCTGATACATAATGCCTTTGTTAAGTTGTATCCTCTGCTTGGCCAACCATGCTCTGCTTTCGGGCTTGTGTTATTTACTCTTGAAACTTGTGGTATATGTTTCTAAGAAGCCCCTATGGGTTGAACATATGCCTTCTCTAAACCGTGTGAACCCGAAATTTTTCACGAGTCATACTCTTCTGGTGCTTCACCAGATAAAATTTCAACACTGCAACTTCATCGAACGTGAGAAGTGAATGAAAGGTTATGCATTGGAGAAGTGGGAGTCGACCTTGAACTTGTGTTCATGCCCATGGACGCGATGTATATCCTATCATGGAAGCTTCTTGTAACAATAACTATTTCCTTGATAACTAACCTATGGTATCTGTGAATTGATCCCTTGCAACCGTGGTTCCGACCATGATTGTTCTTCTTTGATCTCATTTCTCGGACAAGTTAAAACAATTGGCTTCTATGGATCAATACACCAGTCCAACCTTTACTTTGATCTTGTGTCGAGTATTACCCCCCCCCCCCCCGGTATCTCGAGATTATCATGGAACTGCATAACTTTTTATGAGTTCTTCATCAAGTGCTACCTTCCCACTGATTCCAATTTTTCGCGGGCTCTGTGTTACTGAACACTCAAAGACACCGATAACTGAACCGAGTCCGCACTACGGTTCAACAACTCTTCATTAAGCTGCTATAAGTACTAGTTTGTACCCGATCACGCCATTCCTAGCCTGTCTGACTATATCATTGTCGTGATGATTTTAACTGTGCTACCCGGTCCTTCTTCTCGGAGCACAATTTTCGACGATGAACTAACCTTACGTCGATCCTCATCGTCATATCATTTCGCCTTGAACAACAAGCTTGGTTTCGAGTTTGTGTCGTACCCTTGGTTCCAATAACCTTTCACTTCATCATTACTTTGACTTGATGTCGTCGCCGATCGATTACATCTTCATGAAATCTCTCGACAACTGTGTCGTGATCATCATCAACATCCTAAGCTCTACCAAGATATATATCGAATTCTTGGTGAGTAATACCATCCTTGCCCTCGGTGATCTGTATTATCATCGACCACTTTATTGACTTCCCTCCAACACAAACTTGTCGTGTTTTGTGTTATACCTTGAGTTCCTTGCTATCCAGCATCTGTTCTTCTTTACCTTGGAGTATTACCCTTTACATGTCAAGAGTGTGGCAAGAAATTCACCACCCTTGAGAATTCTTGACATAGAAATACTTCTCACCATCACCATTCTTTCTTGGTCCTTGTGTTAATTCCAACAAGTGAACGGTGTTGTTTGGATTCTTTCCTTCTAGCAACCCTATCTCTTTGAAGTTAATGGTCGAAAGTTCATTCTTAGGCTATTGATTATTGCATCACCATTCTGACATTGGTCGTGCAACCCAACCCATATTTCGGGCGCACCTTTCAACCAATGTTTAATTGTGTATGTTTTCCTCGAGCATACTTCCTTATATCATTTGATCTGACAAATGTTATCTCCTTGTTCACTTAATTGTGGACATCCATCTTTTGGGAATCTCGGTGAATTGCCGTTGAGTTCACCAGACACCTCCTTGTCCTCTCCTTGGGTTAATGATGGACTCTTGATAACGGAAATCACTTCATAGTTCATTTCCCCGAGAATCTTACAATGTCATCTCGTCAATTTGCGTTGCACCTTTTTCTTCTCAGGTATCCTAAGTCTGAGGTATCCTGACACCAACCGGATCTGAATCTCGGTCAGATATGATGGTTGGGACATATCTCCAAGAGTTGTAACATTGATCTCTACGTGACCCGGTAACATGATGTCATGCCTAGCACCCCCCCCCCTGGGTGGAGGACCTATCGTTATAATTTCTTTTGCAAGGACAACCATTCTTCCTGGAGGAAATTGTAAGACTTATTCTACAAGTTATTCCTGATGGATCCTTCGTGTTTCCAAAGTCTGATCTTCACCTGAAGACCATGTCAATGCTACCTCGAAGCATGTCAATGGTACTCCGATTTTCAATAGGAACATTTGAAGCACGATGCTAAATTTTGTTTATCATTTATCCTAACACCGTTGTATGGGTAATATCATGAGATTCCTCCTCCCCTTACCTAAATGGTTGTCTACTTTATATCCTGTCATGGATATCTTGCTCTGCTTGTCCTTGGGAAGGATATACCCCTGAATTATGTGTTTTAACACATTTTCCTTTCCATTGTTCTGTTTAATCTGATATTCATATTTTCCTTTCCATTGTTGTGTTTGACATTCTTGTGATCTATATAATCTAAGCAGTAAAGATTCACTGCTTATGTAAACACCTCGATGTATAATTGGTCAGCAAGACCCTGTTACGATTGTTGATGATATTCCGGTAACCACCGATGGACGAGAACTTTGCCTATTGGCCCGCCTCGTTCAACGAGCAGGAAAATGGTTCTCTTCGTCCCTCGCCCTTGGTATCGATGTTGTTGCCGACATATCTGACAGGCTACCCTTTGACACGTCTTACTATCATGACCGTGCAAAATGTCGGCCCCCTTCCTACTTTCAACCACATGGTGGGCCCATAACCCACAGTTCCACAGGATCGAAACCTGACTCTCCTGCACCCCCTCTTTCCAAGGTTGTTCCTCGCGTGTGGCCTCGTATGTAATTCACGGGCCACCGTCCCAAGTGATCTATTTTGGTAACAGACGCAATACTCAATCTCATTGCTCTGGACCCCTTTCGCATGTTGTTTCAGACATCGAACAATGGCCTATCCGTTTGAAACTTCTCATGATACCTTCTTACTTTACTCTTGATATTTTCTTAAGTTTCAATTCGAGAGTTACTTCCGCCACCCTCCCCGATGTTATCGACCAGACAGTCAAACCTGCAGAGGTCCATTCTCTCGGAATACCCACCCTTTATCTTTTCGTAAGTACGATGAAGATCCCGAAGAAAGGATAACGACTTCATCATTTTGACCTGAAGCAGAAGTATGAAGGCATCAATATATTGGATTGACCTCTTCGAGAAGAGCAACCAAGGCCAAGAAGATCCGTTAGAATTTCGTAACTAGACCTTTCCCCCCTTCTCTACCTCTTAAATCTCGGGACGAGATTTCTTGTAGTGGAGGAGAATTGTGACGCCCGGATAATTAAGCAACAGTGAACCTATGCTAATGTGGCCACGTCATAAGGATTACTGTTGATAATCTCGCAATGATTCAAAACTCGTTCAAATTCAAATTTGAATTAAAGTTAAACTAGAAAAGTTTTCAAAAGTCAAAACTAAAATGTTCTAAATGTAGCAAGTAATTCATAATAAATATTGGTGGAGAAGACACACTGTTATAAAGTAGTTAGATGCACTATAATAAATAATTAGTGGCAAAACAGTTGTTCAAATGCTTTTAAAATAATAAACAATTCCAAAACTAGTTTATTTCAGTGCTAAACTGTTTGTGGCAGTGGCATAAATTGTAACACTATTTTAGGTGCCACTTTTGTATTTTATTTAAACTAAGCTAAAACAGAAAAAAAAACTAAAAGAAAACAAAATCAGAAAAATAAATAAAAAGTAAAAGAAACCGAAGAGAGGAAAAGGAACCTTCCCCTCCCTCACTGGGCCAGATGGCCCAGCTGGCTGGCCCAACTGGGCAAAGGCCCAACCGGCCACCCCATGGCCTATATGGCCTCCCACCCGAAACCCTAACCCCGTTGCCCACTCACTCCCCCGATTCTCCCCACTCCCTCTCACGCCGCCGCACCCCGTGGACAGAGGCGAGTCGCCTCAGACCCGAGCCCAACCATCCCCACGATCTCCCCACTCTGCCCCACGACCCCCCCCCCCCCCCACACTCGTTCATTCTCCCCCTCCCCGATCCAGATTTCGATCGAGGGAACGAGCCCACGGCGCCCATCCCCGTCGCCCCGCACGAACTACCCCGCCTCCCTGACGACCGCGCCGCCCCTCGCCGATTGGATGCCGCCCGGAGCCCGCACCGCTCGTCCGCTCGTCGAAGCCGCCTCGCCATGGCCGCCGTCGACCTCGCCCGCCCGCGCGCTCACCCTGCCGCCTGGGATATCGCTGGGAGGACCGTCGTCGACCCCTGCTTCGTCTACGCCGCTGGATCGAGGCCGGGGGGCCACCACGTCGATGTATGCCTCATCGCCCCCGTCTGCCTCCGCCTCAGCCGCCTCGCCCTCGTCCGCGTTGCCACCACCGGACCGTCCCCGTCCTCCTCCTCAACGGCCGACCCCGAGCCTCGCCGCCTCCGCTTCCCTTCAACGCAAGTGAGGCCCCAGCCTCTGCCTCCCTCTCCTTTCCTCTATCGCCGTACCCAACCACCGCGCCCCACAGCTGTGCCCGGCCACCCTCGCCTCGCCCTGGCGCCCTCCCGTGCGTGCCCGTGATGCCACACGCGCTCACACGCGACCCCGTCCGTCGTGGCCTCGCCCCGCTGATGCTTCTGCTGCCGCTGCCGTGCCAGCGCCTTCCCGCTCGCCGGCCGCGCCCCTGCGCTTGCGTCCGCACGCCCGACCTCGCGTGCACCCGCCCTTGTCCCGTCGATGCCCGTGGCCGCGGCCCCGGCTAGCCGCGCCTGGGTCCGACGCCCGGCGTTTGCCCCGGTGCCCATGCCCGCACCCGTTAGCCCGTTAGGCCCTGGGCCTATGACAGATGGGGCCCCAGCCCCAGAACGATTAAAAAAAAGAATTAAAAGAATTAAAAATATATATATATAATAAATTAATTAATTAATTAATTAACTAATTAATTAATTAATTAACTAATTAATTAACTAATTAATTAACTAATTAATTAACTTATCTAATCTTGTTTAGTTTAACTAATTAAGATTAATTAACCTAATAAATAGTTACCCTAATTGTTAATTAGCTAAACAATCCCTAACAGGTGGGACCCACCTGTCAGGTTGACCAAGTCAACTGCTGACGTCATGCTGACATCATGATGACGTCAGCAGACACTATTCTGGATAATGTTGATTAAATTAATTAAATAAATCCTAAAAATGATTTAAATCTTTTAAAATTAATATAAGGTAAACCGTAGCTCGGATTGAAAAACTTTGTACATGAAAGTTCCTCAGAACGACGAGACGATTCCGGATACGCAGTCCGTTCGTCCGCCACACCGCCCTAACCTATCGAACCCGCAACTTTCCCCCTCCGGCTCCTCTGCCCGAAAACGCGAAACACCGGGAATACTTTCCCGGATGTTTTCCCCCCTTCACCGGTATCACCTACTACCGCGTTAGGGCACACCGAACACCGCGTATTGCCTTGTTATATTTTGTGATACTTTGTTGCTCTGTATTCATTATTTCTTCCCCATCTTCTCTCCGGTAGACTACGAGACCGACGCTGATGCCACCGAGTACGACTACGTCACCGACGACCCCTCCTTGTCTGAGCAACCAGGCAAGCCCCCCCCTTGATCACCAGATATCGCCTATTCTTCTCTATACTGCTTGCATTAGAGTAGTGTAGCATGTTACTGCTTTCCGTTGATCCTATTCTGATGCATAGCCTGACATTGTTGCTACACTTGTTGATACCTTACCTGCAATCCTAAATGATTAGTATAGGATGCTAGTTTATCATCATTGGCCCTACATTCTTGTCAGTCTGCCTTGCTATACTATTGGGCCGTGATCACTCGGGAGGTGATCACGGGTATATACTATACTTATATACATACTACAGATGGTGACTAAAGTCGGGTCAGCTCGTTGAGTACCCGCAAGTGATTCAGATAAGGGGGCTGAAAGGACAGGTGGCTCCATCCCGGTAGAGGTGGGCCTGGGTTCCCGACGGCCCTCGACTATTACTTTGTGGCGGAGCGACAGGGCAGGATGAGACCATCTAGGAGACAGGTGGGCCTGGCCCTGTTCGGCATTCGCGGACACTTAACACGCTTAACGAGATCTTGGTATTTGATCTGAGTCTGGCTACGAGCCTATACGCACTAACCATCTACGTGGGAGTAGTTATGGGTATCTCGACGTCGTGGTATCAGCCGAAGCACTTCAGACGTCAGCGACGGAGCGGCGCGCGCCGAATTGGACTGGAACGCCACTAGGCTAGGTCTGCTTTCGGCCGCCCTCGCAACGTGCAGGTGTGCTATGGGCGATGGGCCCAGACCCCTGTGCGCTTAGGTTTAGACCGGCGTGCTGGCCTCTCTGTTTTGCCTAGGTGGGGCTGCGACGTGTTGATCATCCGAGGCCGGGCATGACCCAGGAAAGTGTGTCCGGCCAAATGGGATCGAGCGTGTTGGGCTATGTGGTGCACCCCTGCAGGGAAGTTAATCTATTCGAATAGCCGTGATCTTCGGTAACAGGACGACTTGGAGTTGTACCTTGACCTTATGACAACTAGAACCGGATACTTAATAAAACACACCCTTCCAAGTGCCAGATACAACCCGGTGATCGCTTTTCCGCAGGGCGACGAGGAGAGGATCGCCGGGTAGGATTATGCTACTCGAGATGTTACTTGGAGATGCTACTTGGAGGACTTCAATCTACTCTCTTATACTTGATGCAAGACGGAGGCTGCCAGAAGCGTAGTCTTCGACAGGATTAGCTATCCCCCTCTTATTCTGGCATTCTGCAGTTCAGTCCACTGATATGGCCTCCTTACACATATACCCATGCATATGTAGTGTAGTTCCTTGCTTGCGTGTGACGCCCGGGTAATCAGGCTACAGTAATCCCATGTTAATGATGCCACGTCACCTCGGTTATTGTTGATAATTCCATGTTAGATCGAAACGGATTCAAATTCTAAATTTGAATTAAAGTTAAAACTATTAAAGTTTTCAAAAGTCAAAACTAAAATGTTCGATGTGTTGAAAATATTCCCTAACTATTTGTCATGAAGAAACCATGTTTTTATATGAGGCCTATATTTTTTTAAAATGAGCTAAAACAGTAGAGAAAATAAAGAAAAAGGAAAACAATAAAAACAGAAAACAAAACTACAAAAAAAAGAGAAGAGGCCCCCTGGCTAACTGGGCCAGACGGCCCAGCTGGCCATCCAACCAGACCGGCCCAAACCCCCCTCCATATCCCCTCTAGGGAAAACCCTAACTCCCCCGACCGCACCCCCCCACTCCCCACGACTCTCCCCTCCCCCTCCCGATCTGATCTGGATCGGGGGCTCGATCGCCGCCGCCAAGACGCCGCCCGGAGTGCCCCCTCCCCCGCCTGAGGACCCCGTCGCCCTCCACCTCGCTCCCTCATCTCCCTCCCTGCCCGATCTGGATCGGGGCAGCCCCCCCCCCCCGATCCCATCTCGACGCCGAACCGCCATCGCCGCGCTCGCCTCGGACGTCGTCGTCTCCACCACCGCCGCCCTCTTCGTCGCCGGACCTCCCCGACTCCTCCTCGAGCCTACTTAAGCACACCTACAGGGCTCGGTGAGCTCCGCCGTCCGTTCCCTCCCTTCTCCTCTGCTCCCATCGCTGTGCAACGCTCATAGTCGCCGCTGGCCGCCGCCTCTGTCGACGCGCTCACCGCGCCTGTAGGTGCGCCCGGTCGTGCACGCCCTCTCCTCGACGCGCCCGGGGCGCGCCCCGCAACCGCCCGCGCGTGCGCAGCCTCACCTCACCAGCGATGCGGCCTCGCCGGCCTGCGCGCCCGCGCCTCCCACTGCTGCAGCTGCCGTGGCCTCGCCCCTCACGCCAGCCCGTCCGCACGGCCCCACTCCGGCGGCGCCTCCTCTGTCGCCCGCGAGCTCGCTCGTCGCCGGCCCCGCACTTCGTCTCCCCACGCCGGCCGGCCACCGCGGTCGCCTTGGCCACTGGCCTCGCCTCGCCACACTCCGTGCGGGTGAGCGCTCGCCCCGGCGCCCGTCGCCCTCCTGCCCGCTAACCCGTTAAGGCCCCCTGGGGCCACTAACATGGGGGCCCCAGCCCCAGAACGTTTTGTTAAAAAAAAGGAATTAAAAATAATATATAAAATAAATAAAATAAATAAATAGATAATAATAATTTAATTAAGAAATTAATTAAGTTAATTAATCATAATTACATTAACCTAACTAACTAATTAGTTTAATTAAACAGTAGTTAGATTAGTTACACACTAATTAGACTAAACAGTCAATGACTAGTGGGACCCACACGTCAGTTGACCAGTCAACATCTCTGTTGACTGCTGACGTCATGCTGACGTCATGATGACGTCAGCAAACACTGTTTTGGATAATGTTGAATTTAAATAAATAATTAAAATCAGAAAATGATTTAAATCTTTAGAAAATCATATCTTTTAATCCGTAATTCGGATGAAAATACTTTCTACATGAAAGTTGCTCAGAACGACGAGACGAATCCGGATATGCGGTCCGTTCGTCCGCCACACACCCCTAACTTATCGAACCCGCAACTTTCCCCCTCCGGCTCCTCTGCCCGAAAACACGAAACCCCGGGAATACTTTCCCGGATGTTTTTCCCCCTTCACCGGTATCACCTACTACCGCGTTAGGGCACACCGAACACCGCGTATTGCCTTGTTATATTTTGTGATGCTTTGTTTGCTCTGTATTCATTATTTCTTCCCCCTCTTCTCTCCGGTAGACTACGAGACCGACGCTGCTGCTGACCAGTTCGACTACGGAGTTGACGACCCCTCTCTCTTGCCAGAGCAACCAGGCAAGCCCCCCCTTTGATCAACAGATATCGCCTATTCTACTCTATACTGCTTGCATTAGAGTAGTGTAGCATGTTACTGCTTTCCGTTAATCCTATTCTGATGCATAGCCTGTCATTGCTGCTACAGTCATTGATACCTTACCCGCAATCCTAAATGCTTAGTATAGGATGCTAGTGTTCCATCAGTGGCCCTACACTCTTGTCCGTCTGCCATGCTATACTACTGGGCTGTGATCACTTCGGGAGGTGATCACGGGCATATACTATATACTTTACACTGTTACATTACCTGTGATACTGTACGGAGTTGGGGGCTGAAAGGACAGGTGGCTCCATCCCGGTAGAGGTGGGCCTGGGTTCCCGACGGTCCCCGACGGTTACTTTGTGGTGGAGCGACAGGGCAGGTTAAGACCACCTAGGAGACAGGTGGGCCTGGCCCTGTTCGGCGTTCGCGGATACTTAACACGCTTAACGAGATCTTGGTATTTGATCTGAGTCGGCTACGAGCCTATACGCACTAACCATCTACGTGGGAGTAGTTATGGGTATCCCGACGTCGTGGTATCAGCCGAAGCACTTCAGACGTCAGCGACGGAGCGGCGCGCGCCGGATTGGAACGTAAGCCTGCTCTTGTATTAAGGGGGCTAGTTCTGCTTCCGGCCGCCCTCGTAACGTGCAGGTGTGCTATGGGCGATGGGCCCAGACCCCTGTGCGCTTAGGTTTAGACCGGCGTGCTGGCCTCTCTGTTTTGCCTAGGTGGGGCTGCGACGTGTTGATCTTCCGAGGCCGGGCATGACCCAGGAAAGTGTGTCCGGCCAAATGGGATCGAGCGTGTTGGGTTATGTGGTGCACCCCTGCAGGGAAGTTAATCTATTCGAATAGCCGTGATCTTCGGTAACAGGACGACTTGGAGTTGTACCTTGACCTTTTGACAACTAGAACCGGATACTTAATAAAACACACCCTTCCAAGTTCCACAGACAACCCGGTGATCGCTTTTCCGCAGGGCGACGAGGAGAGGATCGCCGGGTAGGATTATGCTATGCGATGCGACTGGAGATGCACTTGGAGATGCTACCTGGATATGCTACTTGGAGATGCTACTTGGAGGACTTCAATCTACTCTCTTCTACATGCTGCAAGACGGAGGCTGCCAGAAGCGTAGTCTTCGACAGGATTAGCTATCCCCCTCTTATTCTGGCATTCTGCAGTTCAGTCCACTGATATGGCCTCTTTACACATATACCCATGCATTTGTAGTGTAGCTCCTTGCTTGCGAGTACTTTGGATGAGTACTCACGGTTGCTTTCTCCCCCCTTTTTTCCCCTTTCCTTTCTTTCTGGTTGTCGCAACCAGATGCTGGAGTCCAGGAGCCAGGAGCCAGCGTCGACGACGACTACTACATTGGAGGTGCCTACTACTACGTGCAGGCTGACGACGACGACCAGGAGTAGTTAGGAGGATCCCAGGCAGGAGGCCTGCGCCTCTTTCGATCTGTATCCCAGTTTGTGCTAGCCATCTTATGGCAACTTGTTTAACTTATGTCTGTACTCAGATATTGTTGCTTCCGCTGACTCGTCTATGATCGAGCACTTGTATTCGAGCCCTCGAGGCCCCTGGCTTGTATTATGATGCTTGTATGACTTATTTATGTTTTAGAGTTGTGTTGTGATATCTTCCCGTGAGTCCCTGATCTTGATCGTACACATTTGCATGCATGATTAGTGTACGATTAAATCGGGGGCGTCACAAGTTGGTATCAGAGCCGACTGCCTGTAGGAATCCCCTTTCCAACTCCTCGGCCGAAGTTGAGTCTAGCCATTGCAAAACTTTTACTAACTTGGCTGTGTGCCTTACGGGCCCACGTCGCCATTGGGTGGTATTAGGATCTTTTATTCCTCGACCTATACTCTGGGACTCTTATTTCTCTTCTATTCGGGTTAAATGATTTTTGCTAAATCCAACATTAGGATCTCGTTATCACTTTCACCCGGAGAGCCCCTTATTAATGATGATCGTCTGCGGCACGTGAAGACCCTGAAGATACTCTCCGTTGTTAACCCGAGAACTTATGTTCATCGCATTTGCAATTCCCCTTCCACCGTCAACCCTTATGGATAACTACTTGCAGTTGTTATTCTTACATTCATCCCCAGTTGGTCTTGTTATTACCAGATACCTCGAAACACTCGTCGTTGTCTCGATAATCCTTTGAGCTTATCGCCTTGCTGTTCCTTGTCACCTGAATACCCCTATGGATAATTCTCGCACTTATCGAGTATCCGCTCATCCCCAGTTGTTCATGTGTTTCACAAAAGTCTAAATACTATTCGATCTTCCGAAAATCCTCTGGAGCCTTTGGCTCTTGAAATTCTTACTTGCTCGCATTATGGTTAATCCCATAAGTCTCGTAGTCTTATTGACATTCCTTGTCATTATCATTTTGGGTCTAATGACTCAATATGTTTGCGAATACACGCAATCATCATTGATCCTTATAAATTACCTTTCCGGCTGAGCTGCCATTCTTTTAACTGGAATTGGTTCTCGACCAGTCCAATTGTCGTTGATTGTATCCCTAATTCTATTCAGCTTATCCATTCTTGATTAGAGCATTTGCTCCTGATCCCTTGATTTGAAAATCATAATTACTTTGCTAATTAAGCGTTGAACTATTCAGCTGTTCTATAAACCGATGCATTTGCAATCTTTCTTCCTCTGATTGAGTATCGATACTCATATCAGCCCCATCGTGGATCGCCATATCCACTGTTGGATTATTATCTGACAGTGTCCTTCATAATTAATCACTTTGTGAGTTCCTTCTCCGATACATAATGCCTTTGGTAAATTGTATCCTTTCCTTTTGCCAACCATGCTCTGCTTTCGAGCGGGTGGTATTTACTATTGAAGCTTGTGGTATATGTTTCCATGATACCCTGCCGGGTTGAACCTATGCCTTCCTTTATATGTGTGAACTCGGAAGTTTTCACGAGTCGTACTCATCTGGTATTTCACCAGGTAAAACTTTCAACACCAATGCCTTTATCAAAGCGAGAAGTGAATGGAAGGTTATACATTGAAGAAGTGGGAGTCGACCTTGAACTTTGTGTTCATGCCCATGGACACGATGTAGATCCTATCATGGAAACTTCTTGTAATAATAACTATTTTCTTGATAAATATCATCTGGTATCTGTGAATTGATCCTACGCAACCGTGGTTCCGACCATGTTGTTCTCCCTTGATTCTATTTCTCAGACAAGTTAGAGTACTTGTCTTCTGCAGAGCATTACCCCAGTCCAATCTCTACTTTGATCTGTCGTTGAGTGTTACCCCTGGTATCTCGAGATTATCATGGAACTGCATAACCTCTTATGAGTTCTTCATCAAGTGCTACCTTCCCACTGATCCCAATTTTTCACGGGCTCTGAGTTATTAAACACTCAAAGACACCGATAACTGAACCAAGTCCGCACTACGGTTCAACAACTCTTCAGTAAGCTTCTATAAGTACGAGTTTGAACCCGATCACGCCATTCCTAGCCTGTTTGGCTATATCATTGACGTGATGATTCTAACCGTGCTACCTGGTCCTTATTCTCGGAGCACCAATTTTCGACGATGAGCTAAGCTTACGTCGATCTTCCTCGTCTTAACACTTCGCCTTGAACTACGAGCTTGTTTCGAGTTTGTGTCATACCCTTGGTTTCAGTAACCTTTCACTTCATCATTCCTTTGGCTTGATGCCATCGCCGACCGATTACATCTTCATGAAATCTCTCAACAATTGTGTCGTGATCATCATCGGCATTCTGAGCTCTTCCAGGATGTCAATTGAGTTCATGATGAGAAATACCATCCTTGCCCTCGATGATTAGTGTTATCATCGACCACTCTACTACCTTTCCTCCAACACAGACTTGTTCTTGTTTTGTGTTGTACCTTGAGTTCCTTGCTACCCAGCATTGTTCTTCTTTACCTTGGATATTACCACCTTTTATGTCAAGAATGTCGTGGGAATTACACCACCTCTTAAGAATTCTTGGTATGGTGATACTTCTCACCATCACCATTCTTTCTTGGGTCCTCGTGTTGATTCCAACCGGGGTACCAACAAGTGGGCGGTGCTGTTTGGATTCTGCCCTTCTAGGAACCCTCTTGCTTTGAAGTTAATGGTTGGCCATTCATTCTTAGACTATTGATTATTGAATCACCATTTCCGACGTCGGTCGTGCAACCCAACCCATATTTCGGACGCACCTTTCAACCAATGTTTAATTGTGTATGTTTTCCTCGAGCATATTTCCTTATATCATTTGATCTGACCAATGTTATCTCCTTGTTCACTTAATTGTGGACATCCATCTTTTAGGAATCTCGGTGAATTGCCGTTGAGTTCACCAGACACCTCCTTGTCCTCTCCTTGGGTTAATGATGGACTCTTGATAACGGAAATCACTTCACAGTTCATTTCCCCGAGAATCTTACAATGTCATCTCGTCAATTTGCGTTGCACCTTTTCTTCTCAGGTATCCTAAGTCTGAGGTATCCTGACACCAACCGGATCTGAATCTCGGTCAGATATGATGGTTGGGACATACCTCCAAGAGTTGTAACATTGATCTCTACGTGACCCGGTAACATGATGTCATGCCTAGCACCCCCCCCCCCCCGCTGGGTGGAGGACCTATCGTTATAATTTCTTTTGCAAGGACAACCATTCTTCCTGGAGGAAATTGTAAGACTTATTCTACAAGTTATTCCTGATGGATCCTTCGTGTTTCCAAAGTCTGATCTTCACCTGAAGACCTTGTCAATGCTATCTAGAAGCATGTCAATGGTACTCCGATTTTCAACAGGAACATTTGAAGCACGATGCTAAATTTTATTTATCATTTATCCTAACACCGTTGTGTGAGTAATGTCATGAAATTTCTCTCCCCTTACCTGAAAGGGTTTTCTACCTTATATCCTATCAAGGATATCATGCTCTGCTTGTCCTTGGGAAGGATATACCCCTGAAATATGTGTTTAAACACATTTTTCCTTTCCATTTGTTCTGTTTAACCTGAGGATCACATTTTCTTTTCCATTGGTTTGTTTAACCTTTCTTGTGATCTATCTGATCTAAACAGTAAGATTCTTCTGCTCATGTAAACACCTCGGTGTACAACTCTGCCAGTGAGACCCTGTTTCTATTGTTGATGACATTTCGGTAACCGCCGATGGATGAGAACTTTGCCTCTTGGCCCGCCTCGTTTCAACGAGCAGGAAAATGGTTCTCTTCGTCCCTCGCCCTTGGTACCAACATTGTTGTCGACATAACTGACATGCTACTCTCTGACATGCCTTGCTATCATGATCGTGCAAAACGTCACCGCCCTTCCTACTGTTAATCCACATGGTGGGCCCATAACCCACAGTTTCACAGGATCGAAACCTGACTCTCCTGTACAACCCCTGTTCCCAAAGTTATTCCTCGCGAGTGGACTCGTATGTAATTCACGGACCGCCGTCCCAAGTGATCTATTTTGGTATCAGACGCAATACTTATTCTCGTTGCCCTGAACCCCTTTCACCTGCTGATTAGGCATCGAACACTTGCCTATCCGTTTGAAACTTCTCATGGTACCTCCTTACTTTGCTCTCGATATTTTCTTAAGATTCAATTCGAGAGTAACTTCCGCCACCTTCCTCGGTGTTATCGACCAGATAGTCAACCTTGTAGAGGTCTGTCCTTTTGAAGCTACCCCTTATCCTTTCCGTAAGTACGATGAAGATCCCCAAGGAAGGACGATAACTTCATCATGATGACCCGAAGCGGAGAACTGAAGACATCAATGTAATGGATCGACCTCTTCGAGAAGAGCAACCAAAGACGAGAAGATTCGTTAGGATTTCGTAACCAGACCTTTCCCCCTAGTCCCCCTCTTAAATCTCGGGACGAGATTTCTTGTAGTGGAGGAGATTTGTGACGCCCGGGTAATCAGGCTACAGTAATCCCATGTTAATGATGCCACGTCACCTCGGTTATTGTTGATAATTCCATGTTAGATCGAAACGGATTCAAATTCTAAATTTGAATTAAAGTTAAAACTATTAAAGTTTTCAAAAGTCAAAACTAAAATGTTCGATGTGTTGAAAATATTCCCTAACTATTTGTCATGAAGAAACCATGTTTTTATATAAGGCCTATATTTTTTTAAAATGAGCTAAAACAGTAGAGAAAATAAAGAAAAAGGAAAACAATAAAAACAGAAAACAAAACTACAAAAAAAAGAGAAGAGGCCCCCTGGCTAACTGGGCCAGACGGCCCAGCTGGCCATCCAACCAGACCGGCCCAAACCCCCCTCCATATCCCCTCTAGGGAAAACCCTAACTCCCCCGACCGCACCCCCCACTCCCCACGACTCTCCCCTCCCCCTCCCGATCTGATCTGGATCGGGGGCTCGATCGCCGCCGCCAAGACGCCGCCCGGAGTGCCCCCTCCCCCGCCTGAGGACCCCGTCGCCCTCCACCTCGCTCCCTCATCTCCCTCCCTGCCCGATCTGGATCGGGGCAGCCCCCCCCCCCCCCCGATCCCATCTCGACGCCGAACCGCCATCGCCGCGCTCGCCTCGGACGTCGTCGTCTCCACCACCGCCGCCCTCTTCGTCGCCGGACCTCCCCGACTCCTCCTCGAGCCTACTTAAGCACACCTACAGGGCTCGGTGAGCTCCGCCGTCCGTTCCCTCCCTTCTCCTCTGCTCCCATCGCTGTGCAACGCTCGTAGTCGCCGCTGGCCGCCGCCTCTGTCGACGCGCTCACCGCGCCTGTAGGTGCGCCCGGTCGTGCACGCCCTCTCCTCGACGCGCCCGGGGCGCGCCCCGCAACCGCCCGCGCGTGCGCAGCCTCACCTCACCAGCGATGCGGCCTCGCCGGCCTGCGCGCCCGCGCCTCCCACTGCTGCAGCTGCCGTGGCCTCGCCCCTCACGCCAGCCCGTCCGCACGGCCCCACTCCGGCGGCGCCTCCTCTGTCGCCCGCGAGCTCGCTCGTCGCCGGCCCCGCACTTCGTCTCCCCACGCCGGCCGGCCACCGCGGTCGCCTTGGCCACTGGCCTCGCCTCGCCACACTCCGTGCGGGTGAGCGCTCGCCCCGGCGCCCGTCGCCCTCCTGCCCGCTAACCCGTTAAGGCCCCCTGGGGCCACTAACATGGGGGCCCCAGCCCCAGAACGTTTTGTTAAAAAAAAGGAATTAAAAATAATATATAAAATAAATAAAATAAATAAATAGATAATAATAATTTAATTAAGAAATTAATTAAGTTAATTAATCATAATTACATTAACCTAACTAACTAATTAGTTTAATTAAACAGTAGTTAGATTAGTTACACACTAATTAGACTAAACAGTCAATGACTAGTGGGACCCACACGTCAGTTGACCAGTCAACATCTCTGTTGACTGCTGACGTCATGCTGACGTCATGATGACGTCAGCAAACACTGTTTTGGATAATGTTGAATTTAAATAAATAATTAAAATCAGAAAATGATTTAAATCTTTAGAAAATCATATCTTTTAATCCGTAATTCGGATGAAAATACTTTCTACATGAAAGTTGCTCAGAACGACGAGACGAATCCGGATATGCGGTCCGTTCGTCCGCCACACACCCCTAACCTATCGAACCCGCAACTTTCCCCCTCCGGCTCCTCTGCCCGAAAACACGAAACCCCGGGAATACTTTCCCGGATGTTTTTCCCCCTTCACCGGTATCACCTACTACCGCGTTAGGGCACACCGAACACCGCGTATTGCCTTGTTATATTTTGTGATGCTTTGTTTGCTCTGTATTCATTATTTCTTCCCCCTCTTCTCTCCGGTAGACTACGAGACCGACGCTGCTGCTGACCAGTTCGACTACGGAGTTGACGACCCCTCTCTCTTGCCAGAGCAACCAGGCAAGCCCCCCCTTTGATCAACAGATATCGCCTATTCTACTCTATACTGCTTGCATTAGAGTAGTGTAGCATGTTACTGCTTTCCGTTAATCCTATTCTGATGCATAGCCTGTCATTGCTGCTACAGTCATTGATACCTTACCCGCAATCCTAAATGCTTAGTATAGGATGCTAGTGTTCCATCAGTGGCCCTACACTCTTGTCCGTCTGCCATGCTATACTACTGGGCTGTGATCACTTCGGGAGGTGATCACGGGCATATACTATATACTTTACACTGTTACATTACCTGTGATACTGTACGGAGTTGGGGGCTGAAAGGACAGGTGGCTCCATCCCGGTAGAGGTGGGCCTGGGTTCCCGACGGTCCCCGACGGTTACTTTGTGGTGGAGCGACAGGGCAGGTTAAGACCACCTAGGAGACAGGTGGGCCTGGCCCTGTTCGGCGTTCGCGGATACTTAACACGCTTAACGAGATCTTGGTATTTGATCTGAGTCGGCTACGAGCCTATACGCACTAACCATCTACGTGGGAGTAGTTATGGGTATCCCGACGTCGTGGTATCAGCCGAAGCACTTCAGACGTCAGCGACGGAGCGGCGCGCGCCGGATTGGAACGTAAGCCTGCTCTTGTATTAAGGGGGCTAGTTCTGCTTCCGGCCGCCCTCGCAACGTGCAGGTGTGCTATGGGCGATGGGCCCAGACCCCTGTGCGCTTAGGTTTAGACCGGCGTGCTGGCCTCTCTGTTTTGCCTAGGTGGGGCTGCGACGTGTTGATCTTCCGAGGCCGGGCATGACCCAGGAAAGTGTGTCCGGCCAAATGGGATCGAGCGTGTTGGGTTATGTGGTGCACCCCTGCAGGGAAGTTAATCTATTCGAATAGCCGTGATCTTCGGTAACAGGACGACTTGGAGTTGTACCTTGACCTTTTGACAACTAGAACCGGATACTTAATAAAACACACCCTTCCAAGTTCCACAGACAACCCGGTGATCGCTTTTCCGCAGGGCGACGAGGAGAGGATCGCCGGGTAGGATTATGCTATGCGATGCGACTGGAGATGCGCTTGGAGATGCTACCTGGATATGCTACTTGGAGATGCTACTTGGAGGACTTCAATCTACTCTCTTCTACATGCTGCAAGACGGAGGCTGCCAGAAGCGTAGTCTTCGACAGGATTAGCTATCCCCCTCTTATTCTGGCATTCTGCAGTTCAGTCCACTGATATGGCCTCTTTACACATATACCCATGCATTTGTAGTGTAGCTCCTTGCTTGCGAGTACTTTGGATGAGTACTCACGGTTGCTTTCTCCCCCCTTTTTCCCCTTTCCTTTCTTTCTGGTTGTCGCAACCAGATGCTGGAGTCCAGGAGCCAGGAGCCAGCGTCGACGACGACTACTACATTGGAGGTGCCTACTACTACGTGCAGGCTGACGACGACGACCAGGAGTAGTTAGGAGGATCCCAGGCAGGAGGCCTGCGCCTCTTTCGATCTGTATCCCAGTTTGTGCTAGCCATCTTATGGCAACTTGTTTAACTTATGTCTGTACTCAGATATTGTTGCTTCCGCTGACTCGTCTATGATCGAGCACTTGTATTCGAGCCCTCGAGGCCCCTGGCTTGTATTATGATGCTTGTATGACTTATTTATGTTTTAGAGTTGTGTTGTGATATCTTCCCGTGAGTCCCTGATCTTGATCGTACACATTTGCATGCATGATTAGTGTACGATTAAATTGGGGGCGTCACATTGCGAGTACTTTGAATGAGTACTCACGGTTGCTTTCTCCCCCCCTTTTCCCCTTTCCTTTCTTTCTGGTTGTCGCAACCAGATGCTGGAGTCCAGGAGCCAGACGCCACCGTCGACGACGACCCTTACTACACCGGAGGTGCCTACTACTACGTGCAGCCCGCTGACGACGTCCAGGAGTAGTTAGGAGGATCCCAGGCAGGAGGCCTGCGCCTCTTTCGATCGGTATCCCAGTTTGTGCTAGCCTTCTTAAGGCAAACTTGTTTAACTTATGTCTGTACTCAGATATGGTTGCTTCCGCTGACTCGTCTATGATCGAGCACTTGTATTCGAGCCCTCGAGGGCCCTGGCTTGTATTATGATGCTTGTATGACTTATTTTATTTGTAGAGTTGTGTTGTGATATCTTCCCGTGAGTCCCTGATCTTGATCGTACACATTTGCGTGCATGATTAGTGTACGATTGAATCGGGGGCGTCACAACATATGTCCCAAACCAAAAGTCAAACTCGGCCCCACCGATTTGATCAATCCGGCGCCACCGAGTTCATTTGACATAGCCACTGCCAGAAACCCTAGTCACTTTGGTCTGACTGATGGGATCTCGGTCTCACCGAGATGGGCTTGCAAACTCCCTATTGTCTATTGCAATATTTTCGGTCTCACCAAGAATATGTAATCGGTCACACCAAGTTTGTCTGACTGACTCTATGTTTGCTTATTACCAAATCGGTCCCACCGAGTTGTGTAATCAGTCAAGCCGAGATGAGGTTTTACCCTAACCCTTGCACATCGGTTCCACCGAGTTGATCATATCGGTCCCACCGAAATGCCTAACAGTCACATTGTGAACTAAATCGCTCCGACCGAGTTTTCTGATTCGGTCCCACCGAGTTTGGTGAATTGTGTGTAATGGTTAGATTTTGTGTGGAGGCTATATACCCCTCCACCAACTCCTCATTCGTGAGGGAAGCCATCAGAATGTGCCTACACTTCCAGCATTCATTTTCCGAGAGAGAACCACCTACTCATGTGTCAAGGCCAAGATATTCCAATCCAACCATATGAATCTTGATCTCTAGCCTTCCCCAAGTTGCTTTCCACTCAAATCTTCTTTCCACCAAATCCAATCCTATGAGAGAGAGTTGAGTGTTGGGGATAGCATCATTTGAAGCACAAGAGCAAGGAGTTCATCAACACACCATCTATTACCTTTTGGAGAGTGGTGTCTCCTAGATTGGTTAGGTGTCACTTGGGAGCCTCTGTCAAGATTCTGGAGTTGAACCAAGGAGTTTGTAAGGGCAAGGAGATTGCCTACTTCATGAAGATCTACCCTAGTGAGGCAAGTCCTTCGTGGGCGATGGCCATGGTGGGATAGACAAGGTTGCTTCTTCATGAACCCTTCACGGATGGATCCCTCCATGGACTCGCGCAACCGTTACCCATCGTGGGTTGAAGTCTCCATCAACGTGGATGTACGGTAGCACCACCTATCGGAACCACGCCAAAAACATCTATGTCTACAATTGCGTTTGCTCACTCCAATCCATCCCTTTCCTTTCTTGCAAGTTGCATGCTTTAATTTCCGCTGCCCATATACTCTTTGCATGCTTGCTTGATATGTATTGTGAATGGTTAAACTTGTGGTTAAACTCCACCTAAACTTGAAAAACTCAAAAACTGCCAACTTTGTGTGTTGAGGGTCTATTCACCCCCCCCCCTCTAGACACCTCTTCTCGATCCTTTCAGCGATAATTTCCAAGATCGCAGTCGAGTTAGCTATACAGATCGTGTGCTGTGACATCGACAAGGTAAACAAATTCAAGAATGGTTAATAAAATCAAATCTAAGACCATTGCATATTAAGTTCAAAATAATGCTACCAATATACGAGTCTCATATGATGCCATTTCAATGATTGTACCACAAAGGCTCGAAGTATTACAAGGTTCAAATTCCAGAGTTATATGGCTCAAATTCAAAGATTACAAAGGTTCAAACTGATATTAGAAATGAAATTCAGCTCATCAGCTGCAAACGCTTGCGCTGATCTGCTGAACATGGATATCAGATAGGTTCAAACTAATATTACCACTTCTAAGTCTGGTTTCGAAACCTCACAACTTTTGCAAAGGGGTCAGCCACTGAGAAGTCATGTATGGGGTTGACACGATGAGTTCCGATTACTCTGTCATCTGAAGTTCCAAAATGAAATTCAGCATTTTTGGAGCCTATTCCATTCTGCCACGGGTGCCGGCGCTGATCAACAAACCATTGATTTTTCTGAAATAAATGTAGGGCAAACCTCATTACCTTCAGCACCCTTGCTCTGACAACAAAGTACCTGGCAAATATAATCTTCGGTAAGGTCCCTCGGTAGGAGTTCAAAGTAATTTCTAAGAGATGCAGATCTAGGCATTCGACGTGATTGCTATATTGTATCACATTATCCACCACTGGGCCTAATCTCATCTGCAAAAGAATAAAATGTGTGAGTGCCTAGATGCAGTTTTGAACACTACTACATGCCTATTTGGTTTGCAGGATTTGTAAAATGCACTAACATGCCATCTTCGATCTGACATGATTAACATGGGCATTAACATGCCATCTTCCATCTTCACAAGATGTTGGAGTGGATGAGAAGTTCGCTAAGAAAACTAGTACAAATGGATCCAAAGGAGAAATGCATATGGATTGTAACCATATGGATCAAGCATTGTCATTGTAAACTTGGAAAAGGAGACATGTATGTACTGAAATCCTCCAAAAGAATCCTTCAGAAAGCATAGTACATTGTCATTGTAAACTTGGAAAAGGTGTCACAAATTGAACTCCCTTATGGTTAAAATTTAACAGGAAAGGAACATCACCTCGATATATAGCTTCTCCAGGCATGGAAAGCATCTCAGAAAAGTGACAACTTGCTCCAGGTTGGGGCCGATAGATTCTAGTGCCAAGACCTTCACTATGCGCAGTTTCGCGGTCAGGCTTGTCGGAATCATTCTCTGAATGACAGACGAACAAACATCTTCAAATATTAGAAATAATTTTATTTTGTAGAAGGAGAAGTAGAAGACGGATGTTGTACCTGAACGGGTGTGGATCCAATAACAAGTTCGGAGTATTGGTCAGATGAGTAGCCCAGCACGGTCAATTTCGGTGCAGAAATGACATTGATTCTTGTTGGACCTACTTGATCAAGTACAAGTAATCTCTCAAGTGCAGGTGTGTCCTCAATGACCATACCATGGTATGCATCTTGTGATGTCTTCCTGCCGAACCAGCAACACACATAAATAGTCCGGAGAGTCATGGAGGTGATGTGGAATGTACTCAGCCCATTGATCGCCTAAAGACGAAGTTACTCAAGTGCAGTACGGCCACGGAGCAGGCGCTCCATGTCACTGTTTGAGAGGCAGATGGCGACGAGCTCGAGGTGCTTCAGTCATGGTAGAATAAGAGCGGGCGCGTCATTAAGGGGGGGGGCGGCAGTTCCTGAACTTGGCTACGCGCAGCGTGGGCGCGAGGCGGAGCACGGACGTTGGCAGCGAGTGCATATGCCCATCATCAAAAGTGAGCTCCTCGACCTGATCTAGGGCAGGGGATCCGAACCAGTCATCAAGCTTGGCTCGGTCCCTACCATTGGAACAGAACTTGCCCATTCTACGGCCTCTGGTTGGGCCAGGGTGACTGCCGAGGATCTTGGATAACGCATCCAAGATTTTGCGATAGCCATGGCAGAGCTCGTGGGTGTCGATGAGGTCGAGAGGGGTGAAGTTCCATAGGGGGCACCATCACCGGGATATGATGACTGTTGGCCCCATTTGATTGGGATGAAGTTCCGGAGGTGAAGTTCCATAGGGTTCTAGCTTGCCCCGCCTCCGCTTGTTGGCAGACCCGTTCTCCACCTCCGGAGTCTCCTTGTCAGCGGCGCTTTCTGATAGAAATGAGATTATAGGGAATATTTAGTTAAAACAGGGCAATAGAAAAGTGTATTGGTAACTAGAAGTTATTAGGTAGGAATATAGTAAGAAAAGGGAATAACAATTGGTTGCTTAAATACTACACAATTCATTTAACATTGCTGGGTAAGTCAACATGCAGATAGTTGAAAAGAAAATTTACTTCGAACAAACTCAGGACGGATGATTTTGTTGATGAAGTTAGCATATATCTCATGACCAGGCCCTTTTATGTGCAGTCCAATTTTAGTGCCAGCTTTCAGTACATAAAACTTAGAATTTTTTTTCCAAAAGCGAGCGCCAAAATAGGAGTCACCATGTTCATAAAGTAATATAGTAGCAACGATTGTAAATCCATGGTTTGTGTGCAGTATGACATCCGTGCAGCCTTGATCTATGTAAAGGGAAAAATTTAGCACTAAATAATCTGTTGCATAGCCAGGGATGCGCTGCAGAAAATGGTAGGATTGTTAAAGAAAATATGGTAACATGAAAATATGGGCCCAAATTGAAATAATTGTACAACAGTTGAAATAAAAGGACAAAAATCTATAATTAAACAGATAGGGTAAACATGATGTCATGGAAATATGAGAGTAATCGAAAGAACAATACATCATTAATTTGCCTAATATAGAAAGAAGAGGGGGAAAATCCCCTTTGACGTATATGGTGCATATGGCACCTTTTATTCAAATGTAGCAATATTTAGAATATCTTCAGGAAAGTAGGCCATGCCAGCCGATTAAGGGTGAGATTGAACATACCCGCACATGCTCAAGTCATCTGGTACAGTGAGATGGAATCTCTGGTGGAGGTCGGAAGGTCCTGATGTGTCGGCGCACTGTACACTCTATGAATGAAAGAAAACCTCAAATCATCACGAATAAGAATTAATTCACGGTGATTTTCGTCGGGTGAATAAAGGAGGCAGATGAACCGGGATGAGAGATGAGATAATATCTCATTAAATTAGTTACCTTGTCGTCCATGAGAAAAAACCCTCCGTACGAAAGATTCCCCAACCGAGCGGAGCTGGGTTGACTGCGAGCAGCATCGAGAAAGTCGATGGTGATAGGCGGCGGGAAGCGGAAGTGGCGAAATGCGGTGGGGTTGGTCGGCAGCCTGGCGGCGGCGGCAGGCGGCGAGATAAGTGGTTACCTCCGCGATAGGTGGTGCCATGCATAGACGCGGAGGAGCTTGTGCAGGTGTGAATGGGGACCGGAGGCATGGGGTGGCGAGCGGAGCTGAGGGTTTTGTGACGTGGGGATGGCGAGGGTTTTATTTTTTATTTTTTGAATTGGGTGGTGAGGGTTTTCTGTCCCACAAAGAATTTCGGAGGCAACGGTTTTCTAGAGCCAACCGTGTGTGATTGACGCAAGAAGCAAAACGAAAACCATTACACACGGTTCCAATTTTGGGAACCGTGTGTGATTGAAGCAACATGCAAAATGAAAGTCATTGCACACGGTTCCAATTTTGGGAACCATGTGTGATTGACGTACTACCTCCGTCCTGGTTTATTGGTCCCCTCTGTAATTTGTACCAAATTTCGACCAAATATTTGACTAAGAAGTGTTTATGCATGTCACAAAAAATTATATCATTGAACACTATGTTCAAATACGCATCCAACGATATAATTTTTGCTGATCGGCACTAACATTTTGTCAGTTAAATCTTTGGTCAACATTTAGCACAAATTACAAAGGGGACCAATAAACGAGGATGGAGGTAGATTCCATCAATCGAACTGATTGCATCCATATCCCACAGTTGGACATAAGTAAACATAGATTAAACATAGTTAGACATAGATAATAAGCATACACGTACACAAGCATAGTTCAACCATCATTAAGCATGCTCAAGCGTACATATATAGTTCGATCCCACATCTCATCTAACAAGCTGGCACGATCCCAAAGCTTCTCCAGGTACTCGGTGTACGCATCGTGCTCAACCTTACGAGCATACTTCTTCTTGAAGAAGCCAACGACCCGTCCTCTTGCATGCACCAGAACACTTTGATACGCATCATCAAGCTTGTGGTTGCAGAAAGGGCATCGATAGCCACCGTTCCAGGTCCTAATACGCCTGTTATGCATTCTCGCATAAAGCTCCCTCATTATTTGCCTCTTGTACCTCCTCTGGACATCTTCATCCTCGTTGTCCACATCGTCAGACATCACCTATACAAATAGTAAAAAAATGTGGCATCAAATTAATGGTTACAAACTAATCTCTAGCGAACATTTGGCAGTTGCCAAAAATTGGCATCAAATCAACGATTACATGTCGTGAAGTAGGATTTGGAATTTATGGCTATTTATTTGTACATATCCAGATATTATGGTTTGATTTTTAAGCACATTTGTCTATGTACAGACCAATCTTGAAGAATATATTGGCACAAACAAATGTAGGTCATTCAAAATCAATTGTCAAGTCCTTGCTAGGAATTATTAGCACGAACACTAACCTAGTCGGATTACTAGCAGAAATCATTTCCATAGATGAAACAACTAATCACTTATCACTTGTACCATTCAAACAATCAATACACTACACGGATCTAACGAAACTTACTAAGATTTCATGGATTGGGAGAACATAACCATAGGATTTCTATCCCAAAAGGGGGGGTGCAGGAGTAAACAGAGAAACCCTAGGATCTATTTGACACATAAATGGGTATAGATGACTAACCAGTTGTCCGTCATCGTCGGAGTCGTCGCCGGAGTGGTCGTCGGAGTCGTCGCCCGAGTCGTCACCAGAGTTGGTGTGGAACTCTGCCTCCAGCTGTGGAAGCTTGACGCCGTCGACGACGGCAACCTCTATCTCCATCTCCACGCCGTGCTCTAGTGCTTTAGCAGCCCCGGTGTTGCCACTCCGTCCGATGGGGCGCTTTGGCGGCATCCTCATACACTGACGGCTTTGATGACTGAGAGCGGCGTCGAGGATGCAAGCGGAGAGAGGGGATTGTGTGTGTGGCAAGGATGGGGGGTGCGGCCGCTTGGGCGCACCATTAATATGGAGTAGTGGGAGAGAGGTGGGCGGCGGTCAAACCGCTGGCTCACCTCCCGGTGAGCCTGCGCACCGGATTGCTGGCATGCCTACCGTCGTTTCACACATCTACTCGCACGCCTCCTAATGACACTGCATAGCGAGCACGCCCCCTTCAATTCACACACATGCATGCACGCCTCCCGGTCTGCCTGCGCGGCGGACTGCTTGCATGTGTCCGGTCAACTCACACCTGCTCGCATGATACACGAGTCGCGTGGCGGCACATATATTGTTTTTATATTTGGATGATTAATGATGCCGCTTTATTTTTTGCTTAACCGAAGAATGACACATATCCATTGTTGGTCTAACGCTCACGGTCCGAATAAATAGTCCGTTTGGGATATTGGTTCCCAATTATTAATAATCTCCCGTTTGTAATTAGATAAAGATTACATCAAAACTGGTCTCAAAATTGACCAAAAAAGTACAATGCAACTTTGTATTGGTGTCCATATGACAACACGATAAGTTCCATGAACTTCAAATAAGTTTTGGATGTACTAGAATTTAAAAATCAAGATTCTCGTTGTTTGAAATTTGTTGCACGGGGAGTAAACATGCACCCAGTGAGACACATGTGTTTTTGCAATCCATTTAGGTGCACTATCACGTGTGCATGTAGCTCGAATTTGATTTTTGCACATTATATCAGTAGAAAATCAATCCATTAATGTACTAAAACGTCTTAATGATCTCTGATTTTTTTCAAAATTAAAATGTCCCTCCTTTGGTAACATATATATGTCCACCGCGGGATAATTAATTTAACATGCATCGTAGTTGTGGTGGATTCGCGGTGTGTGTGGGTGTGTGCGTCTAGGGGTGGCGAGTGGCTCGCAGTACACTACAAGTTGTGAGCCACCGTGTGGGTTGGCCATTTTGTTAGGCAGGCTGATGCCACATCAGAGTCGTGAATTCGTAATTTAAAACATTACACAGCCCTTTCATACATGCATGTTTTGGCCACATGTAGTCGATGGTTGTCCTACACGACACTCGATACTCGCGTATGATGCTTTCTGTGGGCCTGCGAGGTCGTCGTCCATCACTTTGACGAACAACTGGTAGTGAGGTTAATTTGACCAGCAAGGTAGAATATTTTTTGTTTGTGTTATGGTGGTATATAGTACGCGTCGAAGAGGTGGGAGGGGACTAGCATACATATATATATTATGAAAATGGCTATTCAAGCATCACACAACACCTCTTTGCGCCACATGCATGCAGACGGTGGTTATCCTAGCTAGGACACTCACTTGTGACGCTTCCATCTGTGTGCCCACGAGGCCATCGTCGATGCATGTGCATCACTTTGACCTACACCGGGAGAGGTTAATTAATTTCACCATCGATGAGGATTCTTTTTGGGTTGTATTACGGTAAGAGCGTATAGTATGCGTCGAAGAGGGGGAAGGGGACCATCATATGTAGTACGCTTCATGAACCTTGCTCTGTGTGTGGGTGCATGGTTTACGGTTTTTGAGGCATGTGTGGCACATCAAAGTTGTGCATTTTATGTATTATATTCAACATATGTTTGGCCCACTTGCAAAGCGATGGTGGTTGTCCTTTCACACCCACTTAAGCGATTATCAACGATATCGATGCTTTCCTTTTGTGGGCCCGCTTGGTCCATCACTACTTTTTGCCTGACAACGAGAGTGGTTAATTTGACTTAGGAGGGGGTTATTTTTTTGCTTGTATATATATGAGAACACACGCATGCATGTGTACGCATGAATCCCTCCCATCGAGTCGAAGTAGCTAGTACAATGACACGTCATGAACCGATCTCGCTCTGTGTGGGGAGAGTGTACGATTTTCGATGCACGTGCCACATCAATGTTGTGAAATGGTATTCAAACATGCATGCACGCATCACCTCCACACACATGCATGTAGCGATTGTCTTTGAACTATACACTCCCTCGCGTATTTATTGGCGACAAGCCTATATATTCGTGGGCCCGCATGGATATTCATGATCACCTTGACCGATAACAAGATAGGTTACCATGGCGGATTCTTCATTTGGTTCGTGTTATCGTAGCATAGATCATGGTGATATTCAGACCTAATTAAAGTTTGAGCGCATATACTATGCACGCATGCATGCATGAATCCCTATCATCGACTTGAAGTGTGGTGTAACATACATATGCATCATCAACCTAACCCTCACTCGGTGTGGGGATTTCTATTTAGAAATCATAGTGCCACATCAAAGTTGTTCCATTGTGTACTAAAAAACACACCTGATCCATACATATGTTTGGGCCACATGCATGCAGTGGTTGTCTTCGGGGACTAGCTAGCTACTTGCGTGATTATTAGCGAGCTAGCCTATCTGGGGTTGCATGGACGATCATCACTATGACCAGCAACAAGAGAGAGGTTGTACGACCAAGGTGGATTATTCTTGGTCCGTTTTACGATCAATCTTGGTGAGATGCCTCTCTGGCCAGCCGACTTAAAAGTGTGTAGGGGGGCTGCTACTTTGCACTTTGCTAGGTGAACCTCGGTTGGGGGGCATCATAGCTTAGGATTCCCTTCATGCCAACACGAGGAGGGGGCTCTTAGCTACTTCGTAGTTTGCTAGGTGAACCACAATTGGGGGGGGGGCATCCATTCATAGCTTAGGATTCCCTTCGCGCCGACACGAGGGAGGGGGCTGCTAGCTTCTTTGTACTTTCCTACGTGAACCTCGGTTGGGGGCCAGGGGGCATGCATTCATAGCTTAGGATTCCCTTCGTGCGGGCACAAGGGGGGCTGCTAGCTACTTCGCACTTTTCTAGGTGAGCCTCGATTGGGGCAGGGGCGGGGCATGCATTCATACCTTAGGATTCCCTTCGTGCTGACACAAGGGGGGCAAGCAATATTGTGCACTTTGTGAGATAGGTGCGACATCGAAGTTGCATTTGGTATTTGCAAATCAAACCACCCTTTTCATACATATAAATTTGGTCCACATGCAAGTGTATTCATGTTCTGACCCTCTCCCACTTCATTTTTTGCCAAATTTATGAATGTTAGACAAGTCGGATGATGCAACAGACACGGTTCACTCAAACTAACCGTGTGCCATGTCGGTGCCCCTGTCACGCACACATCCGCACACTACACTGGGCTCCACGAGGCTCCCCCTCTAAAAAATATCTTCCCGCCTCGAGGCTTTTTCTGTTTCATAACACACGGTTGTTATCTCTGGACCGTGTGTGATGTTTCTTCTTCTCAATCCCACTGCATCTCTAGAAAATATCTGCCCAGCTCAAGGAGGGTTTTTGTGTTTCATAACACACAGTTGTTATCTCCGGACCTTGTGCGAGGTTTCTTGTTCCCAATCCCGCCTACCCCTAGAAAATATCTGCCCGCCTCAAAGGTTTTTCTGTTTCATAACACACAGTTGTTATCTCCGGACTGTGTGGGATGCACCATCATCAAAAATTTCATTAGCTTCGGCATTTCACTCCCGCGTTTGACTACCACGTTGTAAAATTTTCAGTACCCGTGTCATTTCCTCAAACACCCCCCCTCCACACACACACACACACACACACACACACTAAAACCTCCTCGGGCGCACGCGCGCACACACACACACCCCTCCCTCGCTCGAAACCCTAGCAAGGTCCCTGCCGCCGCCGCCACAAGACCTCCATTGTCAACATCTGCCGATTTGCCCGTGCAGCTTACCCACCGATCTCCATACCAAGGCCGCCCTGAGTTTCTTAGATGACGCCTGCCATATGCCCCTTTTCCCCTAGATCCGCATCCCCATCCCCATCCCCCACTCTAGAGTGTCGCAGCCTAAGCCCGGCTACGCTTCCCATGGAGCTCAAGGAGCGACTGGCCCAAAAGAGGTGTATCACGGTCTCTTCGCTCGACGTCGCCGAGGAAGCTGACGACCATTACTGGCAGCAGGAACTCAAGCAGCAGGCTAGAGTATGTGGGCATGTCTCTTCCGCCGGCTAAGACATCGATGTCATGGACAGCGATGGCCTCAGGCGGGCTATGTTACAGGTTAAGTGGCCCACCCCCAACCCCTCGGGTTCAACCACCGTCGATCTCATGCATGGCCCCGCCACTGATCTCCTCTGGCTCGCTGTCAACAACTTGCCATCCTACATCGCCATCGAGCCCCTTTTCTCATTTCTGAAGGGCACGTTCTGCGATGCTAGCTTGGGATCCACAGCTTGCAAGTCAGACCTCATCGACGGTGACCACGAGGAGGGCACCCTCTCCGGCTCTTCCAAGGGGAAAGAGTCCATCTCCTCTTCCAAGGGGAAAGAGCCCATCTGCGACATCAGGGAGGGCACCCTACAGTCGTGCTCTACCAAGGGGAAGGAGCCCATCTGCGACAACATGGAGCACATCCAGGGTCCATTCTCTTCCCACGGGAATGAGCCCATCTGTGACAAGTGAGGAAACCCATGTTGGGGAACATAGTAATTTCAAAAAAATTCCTACACACACGCAAGATCATGGTGATGCATAGCACCGAGAGGGGAGAGTGTTGTCCATGTACCTTCATAGACCGAAAGAGGAAGCGTTAACACAACACGGTTGATGTAGTCGTACGTCTTCACATTCCGGCCGATCCAATTACCGAACGTACGGCACCTCCGAGTTCAGGAGATGTTTAGCTCGATGATGTCCCACGAACTCCGATCCAGCAAAGCTTCACGGGAGAGTTCCGTCAGCACGACAGCGTGATGACAGTGATGATGTTGCTACCGACGCAGGGCTTCGCCTATGCACCGCTACGATATCACCGAGGTGGAATATGGTGGAGGGGGCACTGCACACTGCTGGGAGAGATCAACAGATCAACTTGTGTGTCTAGACGTGCCCCCTGCCCCCATATATAAAGGAGCAAGGGGGGAGAGGCAGCCGGCCAAGGAGGGCGCGCCAAGGGGGGGACTCCTACTCCCACCGGGAGTAGGACTCCTCCTTTCCTTGTTGGAGTAGGAGAAGGGAAGGAAGGAAGAGAGGAGGAGAAGGAAAAAGGGGGGCGCCCCCCTCCTTGTCCAATTCGGACTAGAGGGGGAGGGGCATGCGGCTGCCCTGACCGCCCCTCCTCTTCTCCCACGAAGGCCCATTAGGCCCAATATACTCCGGGGGGGGGGGTCCGGTAAACCCCGGTACTCCGGTAAATGTCTGAAACCTCCCGAAACACTTATGGTGTCCGGACAACGTCATCCAATATATTGATCTTTACGTCTCGACCATTTCGAGACTCCTCGTCATGTCCGTGATCATATCCGGGACTCCGAACTACCTTTGGTACATCAAAACACAAAAACTCATAATACCGATCACCACCAAACTTTAAGCGTGCGGACCCTACGGGTTCGAGAACTATGTAGACATGACCGAGACACGTCTCCTGTCAATAACCAATAGTGGAACATGGATGCTCATATTGGCTCCCACATATTCTATGAAGATCTTTATCGGTCAAACCGCATAACAACATACATTGTTCCCTTTGTCATCTGTATGTTACTTGCCTGAGATTCGATCGTCGGTATCTCAATACCTAGTTCAATCTCGTTACCGGCAAGTCTCTTTACTTGTTATGTAATGCATCATCCCGCAACTAACGCATTAGTCACATTTCTTGCAAGGCTTATAGTGATGTGAATTACTGAGAGGGCCCAGGGATGCCTCTCTGACAATCGGAGTGATAAATCCTAATCTCGAAATACGCCAACTCAACAAGTACCTTCGGAGACACCTATAGAGCACCTTTATAATCACCCAGTTACGTTGTGACGTTTGGTAGCACACAAAGTGTTCCTCCGATAAATGGGAGTTGCATAATCTCATAGTCATAGGAACATGTATAAGTCATGAAGAAAGCAATAGCAACATACTAAACGATCAAGTGCTAAGCTAACAAAATGGGTCAAGTCAATCACATCATTCTCCTAATGATGTGATCCTGTTAATCAAATGACAAGTCATGTCTATGGTTAAGAAACTTAACCATTTTTTATCAACGAGCTAGTCAAGTAGAGGCATACTAGTGACACTATGTTTGTCTATGTATTCACACATGTATTATGTTTCCGGTTAATATAATTCTAGCATGAATAATAAACATTTATCATGATATGAGGAAATAAATAATAACTTTATTATTGCCTCTCGGGCATATTTCCTCCAGTCTCCCACTTGCACTAGAGTCAATAATCTAGATTACACAGTAATGATTCTAACACCCATGGAGTCTTGGTGTTGATCATGTTTTGCTCGTGGAAGAGGCTTAGTCAACGGGTCTGCAACATTCAGATCCGTATGTATCTTGCAAATCTCTATGTCTCCCACCTGAACTTGATCCCGGATGGAATTGAAGCATATCTTGATGTGCTTGGTTCTCTGAAATCTGGATTCCTTTGCCAAGGCAATTGCACCAGTATTGTCACAAAAGATTTTCATTGGACCCGATGCACTAGGTATGACACCTAGATCGGATATGAACTCCTTCATCCAGACTCCTTCATTTGCTGCTTCCGAAGCAGCTATGTACTCCGCTTCACACGTAGATCCCGCCACAACACTATGTTTAGAACTGCACCAACTGACAACTCCACCATTCAATATAAACACGTATCCGGTTTGCGATTTAGAATCGCCCGGATCAGTGTCAAAGCTTGCATCGATGTAACCATTTACGACTAGCTCTTTGTCACATCCATAAACGAGAAACATATCCTTAGTCCTTTTCAGGTATTTCAGGATGTTCTTGACCATTGTCCAGTGATCCACTCCTGGATTAGTTTGGTACCTCCATGCTAAACTAATAGCAAGGCACACATCAGGTCTGGTACACAACATTGCATACATGATAGAGCCTATGGCTGAAGCATAGGGAACATCTTTCATTTTCTCTCTATCTTTTGCAGTGGTCGGGTATTAAGTCTGACACAACTTCACACCTTGTAATACAGGCAAAAACCCTTTCTTTGCTTGATCCATTTTGAACTTCTTCAAAACTTTATCAAGGTATGTGCTTTGTGAAATTCCAATTAAGCCTCTTGATCTATCTCTATAGATCTTGATGCCCAATATATAAGCAGCTTCACCAAGGTCTTTCATTGAAAAACTTTTATTCAAGTATCCTTTTATGCTATCCAGAAATTCTATATCATATCCAATCAACAATATGTCGTCCACACATAATATTAGAAATGCTACAGAGCTCCCACTCACTTTCTTGTAAATACAGGTTTCTCCAAAAGTCTTTATAAAACCATATGCTTTGATCACACTATCAAAGCGTTTATTCCAACTCCGAGAGGCTTGCACCAGTCCATATATGGATCGCTAGAGCTTGCACACTTTGTTAGCACCTTTTGGATCGACAAAACCTTCTGGTTGCATCATATACAACTCTTATTCCAGAAATCCATTCAGGAATGCAGTTTTGACATCCATTTGCCAAATTTCATAATCATAAAATGCGGCAATTGCTAACATGATTCGGACAGACTTAAGCATCACTACGGGTGAGAAAGTCTCATCGTAGTCAACCCCTTGAACTTGTCGAAAACCTTTCGCAACAAGTCGAGCTTTGTATATAGTAACATTACCATCAGTTCAGTCTTCTTGTTGAAGATCCATTTATTCTCGATGGCTTGCCGATCATCGGGCAAGTCAACCAAAGTCCACACTTTCTCATACATGGATCCCATCTCAGATTTCATGGCCTCAAGCCATTTTGCGGAATCTGGGCTCATCATCGCTTCCTCATAGTTCGTAGGTTCACCATGGTCAAGTAACATGACCTCCAGAATAGGATTACCGTACCACTCTGGTGCGGATCTTACTCTAGTTGACCTATGAGGTTCGGTAGTAATTTGATCTGAAGTTTCATGATCAATATAATTAGCTTCCTCACTAATTGGTGTAGGTGTCACAGGAACCGGTTTCTGTGATGAACTACTTTCCAATAAGGGAGCAGGTACAGTTACCTCATCAAGTTCTACTTTTCTCCCACTCACTTCTTTCGAGAGAAACTCCTTCTCTAGATAGGATCCATTCTTAGCAACGAATGTCTTGTCTTCGGATCTGTGATAGAAGGTGTACCCAACAGTTTCCTTTGGGTATCCTATGAAGACACATTTCTCCGATTTGGGTTCGAGCTTATTAGGTTGAAACTTTTCAACATAAGCATCGCAACCCCAAACTTTAAGAAACGACAACTTTGGTTTCTTTTCAAACCATAGTTCATAAGGTGTCGTCTCAACGGATTTTGATGGTGCCCTATTTAACGTGAATACAACCGTCTCTAAAGCATAACCCCAAAATGATAGCGGTAAATCAGTAAGAGAAATCATAGATCGCACCATATCTAGTAAAGTATGATTATGACGTTCGGACACACCATTACGTTGTGGTGTTCCGGGTGGCGTGAGTTGTGAAACTATTCCGCATTGTTTCAAATGTAGACCAAACTCGTAACTCAAATATTCTCCTCCACGATCAGATCGTAGAAACTTTATTTTCTTGTTACGATGATTTTCCACTTCACTCTAAAATTCTTTGAACTTTTCAAATGTTTTAGACTTATGTTTCATTAAGTAGATATACCCATATCTGCTCAAATCATCTGTGAAGGTGACAAAATAACGATACCCACCGCGAGCCTCAATATTCATCAGACTACATACATCAGTATGTATGATTTCCAATAAATCTGTTGCTCGCTCCATTGTTCCGGAGAATGGTGTTTTAGTCATCTTGCCCATAAGGCATGGTTCGCAAGTACCAAGTGATTCATAATGAAGTGATTCCAAAAGTCCATCAGCATGGAGTTTCTTCATGCGCTTTACACCAATATGACCCAAACCGCAGCGCACAAATAAGTTGCACTATCATTATCAACTCTGCATCTTTTGGCTTCTACATTATGAATATGTGTATCACTACTATCGAGATTCAACAAAAATAGACCACTCTTCAAGCGTGCATGACCATAAAAGATATTACTCATATAAATAGAACAACCATTATTCTCATATTTAAATGAATAACCGTCTTGCATCAAACAAGATCTAGATATAATGTTCATGCTTAACGCTGGCACCAAATAACAATTATTTATGTCTACAACTAATCCCGAAGGTAGATGTAGAGGTAGCGTGCCAACGGCGATCACATCGACTTTGGAACCATTTCCCACGTGCATCGTCACCTCGTCCTTAGCCAGTCTTCGCTTAATCCGTAGTCCCTGTTTCGAATTGAAAATATTAGCAACAGAACCAGTATCAAATACCCAGGTGCTACTGCAAGCTCTCGTAAGGTACACATCAATAACATGTATATCACATATACCTTTGTTCACCTTGCCATCCTTCTTATCCGCCAAATACTTGGGGCAGTTCCGCTTACAGTGACCAGTCTGCTTGCATTAGAAGCACTCGGTCTCAGGCTTAGGTCTAGACTTGGGTTTCTTCTCTTGAGCAGCAACTTGTTTGTTGTTCTTCTTGAAGTTCCCCTTCTTCTTCCCTTTACCCTTTTTTTTTGAAACTGGTGGTCTTGTTGACCATCAACACTTGATGCACCTTCTTGATTTCTACCTTCGTAGCCTTTAGCATTGCGAAGAGCTCGGGAATTGTTTTATTCATCCCTTGCATATTATAGTTCATCGTGAAGCTCTTGTAGCTTGGTGGCAGTGATTGAAGAATTTTGTCAATGACACTATCATCCGGAAGATTAACTCCCAGTTGAATCAAGTGATTGTTATACCCAGACATTTTGAGTATATGTTCACTGACAGAACTATTCTCTTCCATCTTACAGCTATAGAACTTATTGGAGAATTCATATGTCTCAATCCGGGCATTTTCTTGAAATATTAACTTCAATTCCCGGGACATCTCATATGCTCCATGACGTTCAAAACGTCATTGAAGTCCCGGTTCTAAGCCGTAAAGCATGGCACACTGAACTATCGAGTAGTCATCAACTTTGCTCTGCCAAATGTTCACAACGTCTGCAGTTGCATCTGCAGCAGGCCTGGCACCCAGCGGTGCTTCCAAGATGTTATTCTTCTGTGCAGCAATGAAGATAAACCTCAAGTTACGGACCCAGTCCGTGTAATTGCTACCATCATCTTTCAACTTTGCTTTCTCAAGGAACACATTAAAATTCAACGGAACAACAGCACGGGCCATCTATCTACAACAACATAGAGAAGCAAAATACTATCAGGTACTAAGTTCATGATAAATTTAAGTTCAATTAATCATATTACTTAAGAACTCCCACTTAGATAGACATCTCTCTAATCATTTAAGTGATCACGTGATCCAAATCAACTAAACCATAACCGACCATCACGCGAAATGGAGTAGTTTTCAATGGTGAACATAACTATGTTGATCATATCTACTATATAATTCATGCTCGACCTTTCGGTCTCAGTGTTAAGAGGCCATATCTGCATATGCTTGGCTCATCAAGTTTAACTTGAGTATTCTACGTGTGCAAAACTGGCTTGCACCCGTTGTAGATGAACGTAGAGCTTATCACACCCGATCATCACGTGGTGTCTCGGCACGACGAACTTTGGCAATGGTGCATACTCAGGGAGAACACTTTTATCTTGAAATTTAGTGAGAGATCATCTTATAATGCTACCGTCAATCAAAGCAAAATAAGATGCATAAAGGATAAGCATCACATGCAATCAATATAAGTGATATGATATGGCCATCATCATATTGTGCTTGTGATCTCCATCTCCGAAGCACCGTCATGATCACCATCGTCACCGGCATGACACCTTGATCTCCATTGTAGCATCGTTGTCGTCTCGCCAACTATTGCTTCTATGACTATTGCTACCGCTTAGTGATAAAGTAAAGCAATTACAGGGCGATTGCATTGCATACAATAAAGCGACAACCATATGGCTCCTGCCAGTTGCCGATAAATCTATTACAAAACATCATCATCTCATACAATAAAATTTAGCATCATGTCTTGCCCATATCACATCACAACATGCCCTGCAAAAACAAGTCAGATGTCCTCTACTTTGTTGTTGCAAGTTTTACATGGCTGCTACGGGCTGAGCAAGAACCGTTCTTACCTATGCACCAAAACCACAACGATATTTCATCAAGTTAGTGATGTTTTAACCTTCTCAAGGACCGGGCTTAGCCACACTCGGTTCAACTAAAGTTGGAGAAACTGACACCCGCCAGCCACCTATGTGCAAAGCACCTCGGTAGAACCAGTCTCGCATAAGTGTACGCGTAATGTCGGTCCGGGCCACTTCATCCAACAATACCGCCGAACCAAAGTATGACATGCTGGTAAGCAGTATGACTTGTATCGCCCACAACTCACTTGTGTTCTACTCGTGCATATAACATCTA
Source organism: Triticum aestivum (assembly GCF_018294505.1). Taxonomy (NCBI): domain Eukaryota; kingdom Viridiplantae; phylum Streptophyta; class Magnoliopsida; order Poales; family Poaceae; genus Triticum; species Triticum aestivum. Next base: position 362,011,828 of record NC_057813.1, read on the forward strand.
TGCATAAACTTGGCTCGGATGCCACTATTGGGGAACGTAGTAATTTCAAAAAAGTTCCTACGCACACGCAAGATCATGGTGATGCATAGCAACGAGAGGGGAGAGTGTTGTCCACGTACCCTCGTAGACCGAAAGCAGAAGCGTTAGCACAACGTGGTTGATGTAGTCATATGTCTTCACAATCCGACCGATCCAAGTACCGAACATACGACACCTCCGAGTTCAACGCACGTCCAGCTCGATGATGTCCCACGAACTCTGATCTAGCAGAGCTTCACGGGAGAGTTCCGTCAGCACGACGGCGTGATGACGGTGATGATGTTGCTACCGATGCAGGGCTTCACCTAAGCATCGCTACAATATGACCGAGGTGGAATATGGTGGAGGGGGGCACCGCACACGGCTGGGAGAGATCAACAGATCAACTTGTGTGTCTAGAGGTGCCCACCTACCCCCATATGTAAAGGAGCAAGGGGGGAGAGGCGGCCGGCCAAGGAGGGCGTGCCAAGGGGGGGAGTCCTACTCCCACCTGGAGTAGGACTCCTCCTTTCCTTGTTGGAGTAGGAGAAGGGAAGGAAGAGAGAGAGAGAGGAGGAGAAGGAAAAAGGGGGCGCCGCCCCCCCCTCCTTGTCCAATTTGGACTAGAGGGGGAGGGGGCACGCGGCTGCCCTGGCCGCCCCTCATCTTCTCCAACTAAGGCCCATTAGGCCCAATATACTCCCCGGGGTGTTCCGGTAACCCCCCGGTACTCCAGTAAATGTCGGAAACCTCTCGAAACACTTCCGGTGTCCAAACATAGTCATGCAATATATCGATCTTTACGTCTCGGCCATTTTGAGACTCGTCGTCGTATCTGTGATCATATCCGGGACTCTGAACTACCTTCGGTACATCAAAACACAAAAACTCATAATATCGATCGTCACCAAACTTTAAGCGTGTGGACCCTACGGGTTCGAGAACTATGTAGACATGACCGAGACACGTCTCTTGTTAATAACCAATAGCGGAACCTGGATGCTCATATTGGCTCCCACATATTCTACGAAGATCATTATTGGTCAGACCGCATAACAACAAACGTTGTTCCCTTTGTCATCAGTATGTTACTTGCCCGCGATTCGATCGTCGGTATCTCAATACCTAGTTCAATCTCGTTACCGGCAAGTCTCTTTACTCATTTTGTAATGCATCATCCCGCAACTAACACATTAGTCACATTGGTTGCAAGGCTTATAGTGATATGCATTACCAAGAGGGCCCAGAGATACCTCTCCGACAATCAGAGTGACAAATCCTAATCTCGAAATATGCCAACTCAACAAGTACATTCGGAGACACCTGTAGAGCACCTTTATAATCACCTAGTTACATTGTGATGTTTGGTAGCACACAAAGTGTTCCTTCGGTAAACGGGAGTTGCATAATCTCATAGTCATAGGAACATGTATAAGTCATGAAGAAAGCAATAGCAACATACTAAACAATCAAGTGCTAAGCTAACGGAATGGGTCAAGTCAATCACATCATTCTCCTAATGATGTGATCCCATTAATAAAATGACAACTCATGTCTATGGTTAGGAAACTTAACCATTTTTGATTAACGAGCTAGTCAAGTAGAGGCATACTAATGACACTATCTTTGTCTATGTATTCACACATGTATTATGTTTCCGGTTAATACAATTCTAGCATGAATAATGAACATTTATCATGATATGAGGAAATAAATAATAACTTTATTATTGCCTCTAGGGCATATTTCCTTCAACCCATGATTTGTTTTGTCGTGCCTCTTCACAGGGGGAAACCCATGATTTGTTTTGTCGAGTCCCTTTTGTAGTGTAGTGAGAATATGTCTAGTTTTGATTGCTATATCGGGTTGTTTGCAGTATGACTTGTTTATTTCTGTTGTACACAATGTGATGCTCTGTACGTGCAATTATTTACTGTGCAGTACATTTCATCAATCCAGTTTTAAACATACCGATAGGAATGCATATATTTGCTTGCTATTGAGCCTGTTATAGCTACCATATGCCTCTTCTAAAGTTTTGGTTGTTCTATTGTTTGTAGTTAGCATATGTCCAGTTTCAAATGCTATCTTTTGTTGTTTGTAGTATGCCTTATTTATTTCAGTTATTCACAATGTGATGTTCTATATGTGCAAGTATGAACTGTGCAGTTCAATTTCATCAGTACCAGTTTCAACAATACCACTATGGCCCTGTTTTTTTCGGATTCTCGGACCAGATTCAGCTTTGCCAGTGAAGCTGAATCTAGAATCCGAAACAAACAGCTATTTGGAATCATCTTTGCTAGTGAAGCTGGATCTGGATTTGGGTCATTTTTAGTGCAATTTCCTGAAGCACCTCAAAGTGCTTTGGTGGTGAAGCTGATTCGCGGAAACGGCTTCGCCACTGAAGCGAATCTATAGGTGATTAAAATCCAAACGAAGCTGAAACAAACAGGCCATGAATGACTACATTTGGTTGCTGCATCTTGTAGTTAAACACGCCTTTCCATTTTTATTTAACAATAAACAGTGTACTTAGACGGCACAATACCAGTTTGAATGACTATGTTAGCTTGTTGTTAAATGTTAGGCCTGTTGCAGTTAACACACCTTTTCACTTGTTTTGCTTTACTAGCGTGCTTAAACCTGCACACTGAAGCTATCTTTTGGAGATTATTTTGTCTGCCATGGATAATTTTGGTTGATGTTTAGCCTGTTGTGCTTAACATGCTTCTCAATGTCCCTACACAGGACAATTTTGGGAACGACTGATATTTTCCATTGAGGTTAGTTTTATCCCATGGCTTATATATGCTCACTGTTCAGGATATCGGTAGCTGGTACCATATAGGCTAGGGGCTGATAAGGGACTAATCGGTGAATCGAACTTTTAACTGAATATATCTGGAACCCATTTATCGTTAGGTTAACTAGGGCCATATGTAATATATCTGAGGCTACATAGCAACATGCACTGTACTTAATGTCTACATATGCAATCCTAGGCTACATAGCAACAAGGAAGAGTGTTACCTTAATGTTCTGATGATGTCTAGATACATGTAGAAGAGCAGCAGCAGCAACAACAACAACAACACAACCCTGTTTGGATACTCAACTTAGCTTAGAGGTTAGAGTTAGTTTCTAGCTCATGACTAACCCTGAACTAACTCCACCCAAAGAGTTGTTTGGATGACAGGATTAGATACTTAGACTGACAATAAATGCACTAGGAGAACTAGCTCCAATTAGCACCTCTTGGGTTGGATAGATTTTTTGGGTGGGTTATAGATGCAATTAGCTCAAACTAGCCCTCATTTTAGATATACTTTAGGACTATTTGAGTCTGAACTAGCTCAAACTAACTCTAACCCATGGATATAGCAGTAGTTAATCAGCTAATAATTTGTAAGAATGCAATAAACTCCTTCCGGCCCATAATATAAGATGTTAATTCATCTAATATGTGAGTATATTGGATGTTATAAGATATTATATAAGAGTGTTGTACTACATCATTGTGCAATTGGTGTTTATCTTCTAATATTAACTTGGTGCTTTTAGGTACATATGTCATTGGTAAAGATCCGCGCTTCGACCCTTTCTGCGTATGGGGAAATGAGATATCGATGAACCAGCATCAAGTGAGGAAGCTGATAAAGATTGTTAGTAAAATGGGTCAAAAGATGGCAATTAAACTATTTCTTTACACTTTATCCAATAGAACAGCGAACTGCAGGATGGTAAGTAAGAACTCTGCAGCCTTCTTTTTACTGCCCATAATGAGTTGTGTTAGATGACAATGTATGAATCTTTTTTCCTTTGCAGTGGTTCGCAAAGCAGTTTACTAAAGATTACATCTCAAACTACATGATTGGTGGGCATGCAAAGGTTAAAGTATTTCTACCAGAACACGATGATTATCTAGATGTTTCCATGAACACCGTGAAGGGTGGGCGGTCGGCCATCACAAGGGGTTGGACTAGAGTCGTGCGGTCCTTCTGCATGGAGGAGGACACAATATAGGCATTCTGCTTCACCTTGTTCAGCAACCAGAATGTATTTCGCCTCTTTGTTTACCATCTTTAATAGTACAAGGATACAACTATGGTTCATCATTCTTTATTTGGTGCTTATGTAATTCTTGATGTGTACCTATGAATCGAATAATTCATTGGTTGTCTGAACCTGATGGATATGAATAAAGCTATAGCATACATTCAATTTCAATTTCAATTTGATATAGCAACAATTAAATTACGATGAAATTACACTCTCCAGGTTGTTACGGCACACACGGTTGGTAAAATACAAACGTTTGCGATATACACCATAATCTGAGATGGTTCACAGAGAGGAAACATGTGCAAGCGTGCACACAGTTGTCGTTTGCAAAGCGTGTGCGATGTCAGACAGTATCACAAATGGTGCTGGCATACTAACCGTTTGCGATAGTTTCCTTATCGTACACGATTCGCAACCATGAACTATTTCTGATGAAGTATGCATCGTAAATGTTGCACCACAGAATAGCGTGTGTGATAGTTGCCTTATCGTACACGATTTGCAACCATGAACTGTTTCTGATGAAGTATGCATCATAAATGTTGCACCACAGAATAGCGTGTGTGATACTTGTCGTGTACGATGATGTTATGACGGTCCGATCTTTCGTAATCCTATCTGACACTCGTGCGACGATTTGCTAATCTTCTTAATTATTATCGCATACGGTTTGTGAAAAGTGAATGTGTGTGATTGTATGCTTATCATACACGTTCTATAATAGTGAACCGTTTGTGATGGGCCGGGCATCGTAAACGTAGCACCACAGAATACCGACTGCGATGGCAATGCGACCACAAATGAAAAGGAGTACTGTAGGGTCCCTATCCCCGATGGTTTCTAGGTCGTGTGGGAAGGACCCCCTAATCGCCGACACTCACTAGGTGACGGTTCCAAATGTTGTCGCGGAAAGGGGTTTAAAACCGTTTGTATAGCACCGACGAGTACCAGTGAGTACTTAGCTTTGGGTTCAATCTTGCGGTGTCCTTTCCTAGTGACAGTAGGGGTAGCAAGGAACATATTGTATTGTTGCCATCGAGGATAAAAAAGATGGGGTTTTCATCATACTGCTTGAGTTAATTCCTCTACATCATGTCATCTTACTTAATGCATTAATCTGTTCTTTATGAACTTAATACTCTAGATGCATGTTGGATAGCGGTCGATGTGTGGAGTAATAGTAGTAGACGCAGAATCGTTTCGGTCTACTTGACACGAACGTGATGCCTATATTCATGATCATTGCCTTATATATCGTCATAACTTTGAGCTTTGCTATCAACTGCTCGGCAGTAATTTGTTCACCCACCGTATTATTTGCTATCTTGAGAGAAGCCTCTAGTGAAACCCATGGCCCTCGGGTCTATTTTCCATCATACAAGTTTCCGATCTACAATACAAGTTTCCAATCTACTATTCTTGCAATTATTTACTTTCCAATCTATAAACCAAAAATACCAAAAATATTTGCATCATCGTTTATCTATCACTATTAGATCTCACTTTTGCAAGTAACCGTGAAGGGATTGACAACCCCTTTATCACGTTGGATGCAAGTTTGTTTGATTGTTTGTGCAGGTATTCAATGATTTGTGCATTATCTCCTACTAGTTTATACCTTGGTTCTCAAACCGAGGGAAATACTTATCTCTACTTTGCTGCATCACCCTTTCCTCTTCAAGGGAAAACCCAACGCAAGCTCAAGAAGTAGCAGTTCCTAGCCAAATCATCAATCTTAAGCAATTTTTCTTTAACCAAAGCATTCAAACTCTTTTGCAAAATCATAAATTCTTTAACACTATTTTCAAAATCAGAGGACATCTTATTATAATTTCCATAAGATTTGTTGTAGGAATTACCATCATTATTAGAGGAATTACTACGAAATGGCCTAGGATTAAAATCACCTGTATAAGCGTTATTACAAAAATTGTTCCTGCCAACAAAATTCACATCCATAGATTCATTATTATTTTCAATAAAAGTAGACAAAGGCATATCATTTGGATCAATAGGAGCACTCTTGCTAGCAAATAATTTCATAAGTTCATCCATCTTTCCACTCAAAATATTAATCTCTTCAATCGCATGCACTTTTTTACTAGAAGATCTTTCGGTATGCCATTGAGAATAATTAACCATAATATTATCTAGGAGTTTACTAGCTTATCATAAAGTAATTTCCATAAAAGTACCTCCCGCGGTCGAATCTAAAAGATTTCTAGAAGCAAAATTCAATCTGGCATAAAAAAATTGTATGATCATCCATAAATTTAAACCATGAGTAGGGCAATTTTGTATCATCAATTTCATCCTCTCCCAACATTGTGCAACATGTTCATGATCAGGTTGCTTAAAATTCATAATATCGTTCCTAAGGGAGATCATCTTAGCGGGAGGAAATACTTGGAAATAAAATCATATTTACACTTATTCCATGAATCAATACTATTTTTAGGCAAAGATGAAAACCAAGTTTTAGCACGATCTCGTAGTGAGAGTGGACATAGCTTCAATTTAACAATATCATTATCCACATCTTTGTTATTTTGCATATCACACAACTCAACAAAATTATTCCGATGGGATGCGACATCTTCACTAGGAAGGCCGGAAAATTGATTTTCATAACAAGATTCACCAAAGCGGCATTAAATTAATAAGATTCCGCACTAGTGGCGGGAGTAATCGGAGTACTAATAAAATCATTATTATTAGTATTGGAAGAGTCACACAATTTGGTATTCTCTTGAGTCATTGTGACAAAGCAATCAATCTAACACACGAGCAAACAAAAAGCAAACGAAAAGACGAACGGAAGAAGGGTGAAAGAAAAGGGCGAATCTTTTCAAAAATTATTTTAGAAGTGAGGGAGAGGAAAACAAGAGGCAAATGGCGAATAATGGAATGCAAGAGATGAGAGTTTTATGATGGGTACTTGGTATGTCTTGACTTGGCATAGATCTCCCCGGCAACGGCGCCAGAAATTCTTCCTACTACTTCTTGACCTTGCGTTGGTTTTTCCCTTGAAGAGGAAAGGGTGATGCAACAAAGTAAAGATAAGTATTTCCCTCGGTTAAGAACCAAGGTATCAATCCAGTAGGAGAAGAACGCGCAAATCACTAATACATGCACAAAAAATTAAACACCTGCACCCAACGCGATAAAGGGGTTGTCAATCCCTTCACGGTCACTTGCAAAAGTGAGATCTGATAGAGATAGATAAATAAAACTAAACAAAAGATCAAATATTTTTGGATTTTTTGGTTTATAGATCTGAAAGTAAAAGATTACAAAATAATAGATCAGAAACTAATATGATGGAAAATAGACCCGGGGGCCATAGGTTTCACTAGAGGCTTCTCTTTGGAAGGCAAATAATACAGTGAGTGAACAAATTACTGTCGAGTAATTGATAGAAAGCGCAAAGTTATCACGATATACAAGGCAATGATTATGAAAAATAGGCATCACGTCCGTGTCTAGTAGACCGACTCCTACCTGCATCTACTACTATTACTCCACACATCGACCACTATCCAGCATGCATATAGAGTATTAAGTTCATAAAGAATGGAGTAACGCCTTAAGTAAGATGACATGATGTAGAGGAATAAACTCATGCAATATGATGTAAACCCAATCTTTTTATCCTCGATGGCAACAATTCAATATGTGTATCGCTACCCCTACTTTGTCACTGGGTGAAATCATGCAAGATTGAACCCAAAGCTAAGTACCTCTCCCATCGCAAGAAAAACCAATCTAGTTGGCCAAAACAAACCAATAATTCGAAGAGATATACAAAGATATCAAATCATGCATATAAGAATTCAGAGAAGATTCGAATAATATTCATAGATAAGCTGGTCATAAATCCACAATTCATCGGATCTCGACAAACACACCGCAAAAGAAGATTACATCAGATAGATCTCCAAGAACATTGATACGTCTCCATCGTATCTACTTTTCCAAACACTTTTGCCCTTGTTTTGGACTCTAACTTGCATGATTTGAATGGAACTAACCCGGACTGACGCTGTTTTCAACAGAATTGCCATGGTGTTATTTTTGTGCAGAAACAAAAGTTCTTGGAATGACCTGAAACTCCACAGAGAATATTTTTGGAATTAATAAAAAATACTGGCGAAAGAATCAAGGCCAGGGGGGCCACACCCTTTCCACGAGGGTGGGGGCATGCCCTACCCCCTGGGCACGCCCCCCTGCCTCGTGGGCCCCCTGGTGCTTCACCGACCTCAACTCCAACTCTATATATTCAGGTTCGTGGAGAAAAAAATCAGAGAGAAGGATTCATCGCGTTTTACGATATAAAGCCGCCGCCAAGCCCTAATCTCTCTCGGGAGTGCTGATCTGGAGTCCGTTTGGGGCTCCAGAGAGGGGAATCCATCGCTGTCGTCATCATCAACCTTCCTCCATCACCAATTTCATGATGGTCACCGCCGTGTATCAGTAATTCCATCATAGGCTTGCTGCAGATATTAAGTTATCTAGGTGTGGTTGAATTGACAACTCAACTGCTAATGCTTGAGAATATTCTATGGCTCCCCTTGTGTCGAATCAATAAATTTGGGTTGAATACTCTACCCTTGAAAACTGTTGTGATCCCCTATACTTGTGGGTTATCAAGACTATTTTCTGGCACCGTTGCCGGGGAGCATAGCTCTATGCTTTGAGTCACTTGGGATTTATATCTGCTGATCACTATGAGGAACTTGAAAGACGAGAAAACCAAGATTTATCCCTCAACTACGAGGGGAGGTACGGAACTGCCATCTAGCTCTGCACTTGATTCTCCTTCTGTTTTGAATAAACTTGCGACACCTAAACCTACTTATGCTATTAATTCTGATATGTCGCATGTTATTGATGATGCCACTTCTGCTATGCGTGATGATTATGATGAAACTACTTCTATGCTTGATAATATTGTGCCATTAGGTGAATTTCTTGATGAACAACTTGCTAGGGCTAGAGAGAATGAAATTATTGAAACTGATAATACTGATGAAAGTGATGATGAAGATTCTCCCCCTAGATATGAATTGCCTATTGTGCCTGAGGGTTATGTTATGGATGAAGAAACTGCTAGAGATTTTCTTGCTTGCAATGATAGATCTGATCTTAAGAAATTATTAGCTAAGCTGAAAGAAAAGTCTCTGAATGCTAGAATGAAATATGACCCTGCTTTTGCTACTTCACCTATCTGTATTACTGATAGGGATTATGATTTCTTTGTCGATCCTGAGATAATTACTTTGGTTGAATCTAATCCTTTTTATGGCTATGAATCTGAAATGTTGTGGCACATCTTACTAAATTGAATGATATAGCCACCCTATTCACTCATGAGGAAAAAAATTGTTACTACTATATCCTTAAGCTATTTCCATTCTCACTAAAGGGTGATGCTAAAACATGGTTTAATTCTCTTGATCCTGGTTGTGTGTGTAGTCCCCAGAATATGATTTATTACTTCTCTGCTAAATATTTCCCCGCTCATAAGAAACAAGCTGCTTTAAGGGAAATATATAATTTTTGTGCAAATTGAAGAAGAGAGTCTCCCACAAGCTTGGGGGAGGCTTCTCTGTTTGCTTAATGCTTTTCCTGATCATCCTCTCAAGAAAAATGAAATACTTGTTATCTTTTATAATGGACTAATCGATGCTTCCAGAGACCACCTGGATAGTGGTGCTGGTTGCGTTTTGAGGGAAAGAACTGTTGATCAAGCTGAATTGTTATTGAATAATATGTTGACTAATGAAAACGATTGGACACTACCTGAACCAACTCCTAAGCCAACTCCAAAGAAAAGAGGTATTCTATTTCTCAGTCCTGAAGATATGCAAGAGGCAAAGAAATCTATGAAAGAAAAGGGTATTAAAGCTGAAGATGTTAAGAATTTACCGCCTATTGAAGAAATACATGGTCTTGATAACCCGACACAGGTAGTAAAGGTAAATTCTATCTATAGATTTGATGAAGGTGATATTTCTCATTATAAGTCTGCTAGTCAATGCTTGGATGAGTTTGATAATTTCATTGTTAAACAAGAAAACTTCAATCCTTATGTTGGTAGACAATTCAAACGAAATGCTTATATGTTTGAACACTTGAGTGATTATATGTCTAGAGTTAAAGATGAACTTAAACTTATTATTAAACATGCTTTTATGGTTACCACTCAAGTAGAACAAGTGCTTAAAGCACAAAATGATTTGCTCAATGAATTAAATAAGAAGAAGAATGATAATGTTGTTAGAGTTGTGACTAGAGGTGGTAGAATGACTCAGGAACCTTTGTATCCTGAGGGCCGCCTTAAGAGAGTTGAGCAAGATTCTCAGAGAAATAATGTTGATGCACCTAGTCCTTCTAAAAAGAAGAAGAAGAAAAATGATAGGACTTTGCATGCCTCTAGTGAACCTGTTGTAGACACACCTGAGAATCCCAATGATATTTCTATTTTTGATGCTGAAACACAATCTGGTGATGAACATGAACGTAGTGATAATGTTAATGATAATGTTCATGTGGATGCTCAACCTAGCAATAATAATGATGTAGAGGTTGAACATGTTGTTGATCTTGATAACCCACAATCAAAGAATCAACGTTATGAAGAGAGACTTCGTTTCTAGGAAGCACGGTAAAGAAAGAGAACCATGCGTTCAGAAACCCATGCCTTTTCCTCCTAAACCATCCAAGAAAAAGGATGATGAAGATTTTGAGCGCTTTGCTGAAATGATTAGACCTATCTTTTTGCGTATGCATTTTACTGATATGCTTAAAATGAATCCTTATGCTAAGTACATGAAAGATATTGTTACAAATAAAAGAAAGATACTCGAAGCTGAAATTTCCACCAGGCTTGCTAATTATACTTTTAAGGGTGGAATACCTAAGAAACTTGGATATCTAGGAGTACCAACTATACCATGCTCCATTAAAATAAAGTATGTTAAAACTGCTTTATGTGATCTTGGAGTCGGTGTTAGTGTTATGCCTCTCTCTTTATATCATAGACTTGAATTGAATAAGTTGACACGTACTGAAATATCTTTGCAACTGGCTGATAAATCAACCGCTATACCTGTCGGTATTTGTGAGGATGTGCTTGTTGTGGTTGCAAACATTACTATCTTAACAGACTTTGTTATTCTTCATATTCCCGAGGACGATAGTATGTCGATTATCCTTGGTAGACCCTTTTTTAATACCGCAGGGGCTTGTGACGCCCGGATAATTAGGCTACAATAATCCCGCGTTAACGATGCCACGTCACCTCGGTTACTGTTGATAAACTCGAGTTAGTTCAAAAACGATTCAAATTAAAATTTAAAATATAGGCAAACAATAAAAGTTTTCAAATATTAAAATTTAAATGTTCGGAGTGAACCAAACAATACATAGGTAATTATGGTGGAGGAACCACACTCTTATAAAATGTGTAATTATTCTAAAATGAATAAAACAGTAGCAAAACCGATATTTAAATGCTTTTATAAATAAATAAAATACTAAACTAAATTGTTTTGGGATAAAACCTTTTGTGGCAGTGGTTTCATGGTATTACTAATGTAGGGATCATTTTAATATTAAGTACAAAGTAAACTTAAAAGAAAGTAAAATAAAAACAAAAGGAAAATAAATAGAAAGAAAAGGAAACACAAAACCAGAAAAGAAAACTAACAAAAAAAGAGGAAGAAAGACCCCCCCCCCCACTGGACCCTTGGCCCAACTGGGCCGTGGCCCAGCCGGCCATCCCCTGGCCTATAGGCCACCCCACCCCCCTGCCCCGAAACCCTAACGCCCCCACTCCCCACGGCCGCAACCACCTCCCCACTCCCTCGTCTCTCTCTCTCATCCGATCCAGATCGGATCGGGCCATCCCCGTCGCCCCGCCGCCGTTCACCATCGCCACCGCCGCCCAGCGCCCTCCTCCTCAACCCTCCTTCCCAGCGCCCCCCCACGCTCGGCTGGTTCTGGATCGGGGAGGGGGCCGATCCCACGTCGCCCTGCACCCCCGATCCCGTCGCCCGTCGCCGCGACGACCTCGCGTCCACGTCTTCCTCCCCGAGCCCCCACTGCCCGTGCCCTACTCCTCCCGATGTGAGCCCCGCCTTACTCCCTTCCTCTCCCTCGCGCGCTCGCGCTCGTCTCCGCGGTCCCCGCCGAGCTCGCCCCCGGTTGACGCGCTCCGCCGCGTCCGTTGCGCGCTCACCGCGCCGTGCCCGCGCACCGCACCTGCCGTGGCCCCCAGCCCCTGCCGCCTCCGATGCGACCACCGAATCCCCCCTGCACCGGCGACGCCGCTACACCCGCGGCCAACTCCGAGCAACCCTCCACCCCGCGACCACCCCTGCCCGCTCGCGCCGTGGCCGTCGCCCCCGCGGCTGTGTCCGGTGCCCGCGCCCCTGGGTTCCCGCAGTCGCCGCGGCCCGACCTCGCCCCACGCCCCTTCCTGCCTCGCCGCCGGCGGCCGGGCTGGCCCCGTCGCGCCGCTGGTCTCGCCCGAGGCCAACGCCCGGGTTGGCCCCTATCGGGCGCCCCTGCGCCCGTTACGAGTAGCGCTCGTTCCGGTTTGGCCCCTGGGGCCTATGACAGATGGGCCCCATGCCCAAAATGTTTTAATAAAAAAAGAGAGAAGAATTAAAAATAAAAATAAAATTAATTAATTAATTAATTAATTAAAGAATTAATTAAATTAAATTAATTAATCAGGATTAGATTAACCTAATTACTAGTTAACTTAATTAACCCCTGATTAGCCTAATCAGTCAATGACATGCGGGACCCACACATAGTTGACCCAGTCAACTGCACAGTTGACTGCTGACATCACCCTGATGTCATGCCTACGTCATCAGACACTATTCTGGATAATGTTGATTAAATTAAATAAATAAATCCTAAAAATGATTTAAATCTTTTAAAATTAATATAAAATAAACCGTAGCTCGGATGGAAAAACTTTGTACATGAAAGTTGCTCAGAACGAAGAGACGATTCCGGATACGCAGTCCGTTCGTCCGCCACACACCCCTAACCTATCGAACACCGGGAATACTTTCCGGATGTTTCCGCCCCTTCGTCGGTATCACCAACTACCGCGATTGGGCGCACCTAGCATCGTTACTTGTCATGTCATGCATCGATATGCATTTGTTTGCATTGTATTCATTGTTTCTTCCCCCTCTTCTCTCCCGTAGACTACGAGACCGACGCTGCTGCTGCCCAGTTCGACTACGGAGTTGACGACCCCTCTCTCTTGCCAGAGCAACCAGGCAAGCCCCCCCCCCTTGATCACCAGATATCGCCTATTCTCCTCTATACTGCTTGCATTAGAATAGTGTAGCATGTTACTGCTTTCGTTAATCCTATTCTGATGCATAGCCTGACATTGTCGCTACATCTGTTGATACCTTACCTGCAATCCTAAATGCTTAGTATAGGATGCTAGTTTATCATCATTGGCCCTACATTCTAGTCAGTCTGCCTTGCTATACTATCGGGCCGTGATCACTTGGGAGGTGATCACGGGTATATACTATACATTCATACATACTATATAGATGGTGATTAAATTCGGGTCAGCTCATTGAGTACCCGCAAGTGATTCTGACGAGGGGGCTGAAAGGACAGGTGGCTCCATCCCGGTAGAGGTGGGCCTGGGTTCCCGACAGCCCTCGACTGTTACTTTGTGGCGGAGCGACAGGGCAGGTTGAGACCACCTAGGAGACAGGTGGGCCTGGCCCTGTTCGGCGTTCGCGGATACTTAACACGCTTAACGAGATCTTGGTATTTGATCTGAGTCGGCTACGAGCCTATACGCACTAACCATCTACGTGGGAGTAGTTATGGGTATCCCGGCGTCGTGGTATCAGCCGAAGCACTTCAGACGTCAGCGACGGAGCGGCGCGCGCCGAATTGGACTGGAACGCCACTAGGCTAGGTCTGCTTTCGGCCGCCCTCGCAACGTGCAGGTGTGCTATGGGCGATGGGCCCAGACCCCTGTGCGCTTAGGTTTAGACCGGCGTGCTGGCCTCTCTGTTGTGCCTAGGTGGGGCTGCGACGTGTTGATCTTCCGCGGCCGGGCATGACCCAGGAAAGTGTGTCCGGCCAAATGGGATCGAGCGTGTTGGGCTATGTGGTGCACCCCTGCAGGGAAGTTAATCTATTCGAATAGCCGTGATCTTCGGTAACAGGACGAGTTGGAGTTGTACCTTGACCTTATGACAACTAGAACCGGATACTTAATAAAACACACCCTTCCAAGTTCCACAGACAACCCGGTGATCGCTTTTCCGCAGGGCGACGAGGAGAGGATTGCCGGGTAGGATTATGCTATGCGATGCTACTGGAGATGCTGCTTGGAGATGCTATTTGGAGATACTACTGGGAGATGCTACTTGGAGGACTTCTATCTACTCTCTTCTACATGCTGCAAGATGGAGGCTACCAGAAGTGTAGTCTTCGACAGGATTAGCTATCCCCCTCTTATTCTGGCATTCTGCAGTTCAGTCCACCGATATGGCCTCCCTACACATATACCCATGCATATGTAGTGTAGTTCCTTGCTTGCGAGTATTTTGGATGAGTACTCACGGTTGCTTTTCTCCCTCTTTTCCCCTTTCCCTTCTACCTGGTTGTCGCAACCAGATGCTGGAGGCCTGGAGCCAGACGCCACCGTCGACGACGTCTACTACCCCGGAGGTGCCTACTACTACGTGCAGGCCGCTGACGACATCCAGGAGTAGTTAGGAGGATCCCAGGCAGGAGGCCTGCTCCTCTTTCGATCTGTATCCCAGTTTGTGCTAGCCATCTTATGGCACCCTGTTTAACTTATGTCTGTACTCAGATATTGTTGCTTCCGCTGACTCGTCTATGATCGAGCACTTGTATTCGAGCCCTCGAGGCCCCTGGCTTGTATTATGATGCTTGTATGACTTATTTTATTTGTAGAGTTGTGTTGTGATATCTTCCCGTGAGTCCCTGATCTTGATCGTACACATTTGCGTGCATGATTAGTGTACGATTAAATCGGGGGCGTCACAAGTTGGTATCAAAGCCGACTGCCTGTAGGAATCCCCCTTTCCAACTCCTTGGACGAAGTTGAGTCTAGTCATTGCAAAACTTTTACTAACTTGGCTGTGTGCCTTACGGGCCCACGTCGCCATTGGGTGGTAGTAGGATCTTTTATTCCTCGACCTTTACTCTGGGACTCTGAGCTCTCTTCTATTCGGGTTAAATGATTTTGCTAAAAAAAAAACAAAACTAACTTTAGGTTCTCGAAAATACTTTCTCCCGGAGAGACCCTTCAGTCCAGGTGATCGCCGGCTACACCAGAAGATTTCGAAGTTACTCGCCGAAACTCTGTTGAGACTTTGTGCCCGTTGCCTTTGCAATTCCCTACCATCGAAATATCCCTATCGATAAATACATACACTTGACGTTCTTACTTTTATTCTCAGTTGATCTTGTTATTAAAAGATACCCCAAAATTCTCTCTATTGATCCGAGGATATCTTGTGCCTACTGTCTTGCAATTCCTTGTCACCTGAATACCCCTATGGATAATTCTCGCACTTGTCGAGTAACCGCTTATCCCCAGTTGTTCATGTGTTCACGAAAGTCTTCAAAATAATATTCGATCTTCCGAAAATCCTCTGGAGCCTTTGGCTCTTGAAATTCTTGCTTGCTTGCATTATGGGTAATCCCATAAGTCTCGTAGTCTTAATGACATTCCTTGTCATTATCATTTTGAGTCTGTTGACTCAATATTCTGCGAATACACGCAATCACCATTGATCCTTATAAATTACCTTTCTGGCTGAGCTTCCATTCTTTTAACTGGAATTGGTTCTCGACCAATCCAATTGTCATTGATTGTACCCTAAGGCTATTCAACTTATCCATCCCTACTCAGAGCATTGCTTCTGATCCCTTGACTTGGAAATCATAATTCCTTTGCATTTGACAATTAAGTTAGTCAGTTGTTTCTATAATCTGATCTCCTTGCAATCTTCTTCCTCTAGTTGAGTACCGATGCTCACGTCAGATCCCTTGTGGACCACCAGATCCTTTGTTGGATTTATCTGACAACGCCCTTCATATTCAATAACCTTGTGAGCCTTTCCTCGGATACATAATGCCTTTGGTAAATTGTATCCTCTGCTTTTCTCAACCATGCTCTGCTTTCGAGCTTGTGTATTTACTTTTGAAACTTGTGGTATATGTTCTAAGATGCCCCGATGGGTTGAACCTATGCCTTCCTTAATATGTGTGAACTCGAAAGTTTTCACGAGTCATACTCTTCTGGTATTTTGCCAGATAAAATTTCAACACTACAACTTCATCGAACGTGAGAAGTGAATGAAAGATTATACATTGGAGAAGTGGGAGTCGACCTTGAACCTTGTGTTCATGCCCATGGACACGATGTAGATCTTATCATTAAAAGCTTCTCTTAAATTAATTATTCCCTTGGTATAAGTTCAACTTATATCTGGGATCTGGCCTTTTGCAATCGTGGTTCCGCCCATGTTCTCCTTTTAAATACCATTTCTTGGACAAGTGAAGTACCTGTCTTCTGCAGATCATTGCACCTGTCCAACCTTTACTTTGCTCTTCCGTTGAGTATTAAACTCTGGTATCTCAAGATTATCATGGAACTGCCTAACTTTTTATGAGTTCTTCATCAAGTGCTACCTTCCCACTGATTCCAATTTTTCACGGGCTCTGAGTTATTATACACTCAAAGACACCGATAACTGAATCGAGTTCGCATTGCGATTCAACAAGTATTTGAACCCACCACTGCTTACAAATTTATTAATCCTTCAAGTCATTCCTAGCCCGATCGGCTATATCATTATCGAGCTAATTTTAACTGTGCTACCCGGTCCTTCTTCTCGGAGCACAATTTTCGACGATGAACTAACCTTACGTCGATCCTCATCGTCATATCATTTCGCCTTGAACAACAAGCTTGGTTTCGAGTTTGTGTCGTACCCTTGGTTCCAATAACCTTTCACTTCATCATTACTTAGACTTGATGTCATCGCTGATCGATTACATCTTCATGAACTCTCGCGACAAATGTGTCGTGATCCTCATCGACCTTATGAGCTCTTCCAGGAATTCAATTGAATTCATGATGGGTAATACCATCCTTGCCCCTCGACGATTCCTGTTCTCATCGACCACTTTATTGCCTTCCGTTCAACACAACTTGTTCGTGTTTTGTGTAAACCTTGAGATCCCTGCTACCCAGCAGTTGATCTTCCCTACCTCGGAAGTATTACCATCTCTTTTTGTCAAGAATGTGGTGAGAATTTCACCACCTCTTAAGAATTCTTGATATCATAATACTTCTTGCCATCTTCATTCATTCCTTGGCCCCCGTATTGTTTTCAACCGGAATACCGACAATTGAGCTATGACGTGTGAATTCAAAACTTCTAGCAAGCCTCTTGCTTTGATGTGAAATTCTTAGACTATTGATTATTGAATCACCATTCCGACGTTGGTCGTGCAACCCAGCCCATACTTCGGGCGCACCTTTCAACCAATGTTTAATTGTGTATGTTTTCCTCGAGCATACATCATTATATCATTTGAGCTGACAAATGTCATCTTCTTGTTCACATTATCGTGGAATTCCATCCGTTTGGAATTCTCGATGAATTGTCGCTGAGCCCATCAGCCACCTTCTCATCCCCTCCTTGGTTTAATGGTGAACTATTGCTTCAGAAACCCGCTCCCTTAGTTCATTTCCCGAGAAGCTAGCAATGCCATTTCAACAATTTGTGTTGCGCCTTTTCTTCTCGGACATCCTGAATCTCAGGTATCCTGACACCAATCGGATCTGAATCTCGGTCAGATATGATGGTTGGGACAACTTTCCAAGAGTTATGACGTTGATCCTTTGATGACCCGGTAACATGATGTCATGCCTAGCACCCCCCCCCCGGCTGGAGGACCTATCATTATAGATTCCTTTTCAGCAAGGTTATCCATTCATCCATGAGGAAATTGTAAGACTTGTTCTACAAGTTATTCCTGATGGATCCTTCGTGTTTCCAAAGTCTGATCTTCACCTGAAGACCATGTCACTGCTTTCTCGAAGCATGTCAATGGTACTCCGATTTTCAACAGGCACGTTTGAAGCACGATGCTATATTTTAATTATCAATTATCCTAACACTGTTGTATGAGTAATATCATGAGATTCCTCCCCCCTTACCTAAATGGTTTTCTACTTTATATCCTGTCATGGATATCTTGCTCTGCTTGTCCTTGGGAAGGATATACCCTTGAAATATGTGTTTAAACACATTTTCCTTTCCATTGTTTTGTTTAACCTTTCTTGTAATCTGACTTAACTGAGCAGTGATACCCCCCTGCTTAGGTAAGCATCTCATTGTACAACCGTGTCAGTAATACCATGTTTATTTTGTTGATAGCATTCCGGTAACCACCGATGGACGAGAACTTTGCCTATTGGTCCGCCTCGTTCAACGAGCAGGAAAATGATTCTCTTTGTCCCTCGCCCTTGGTACCGACACTGTTGCCAACATAAATGGCAAGCTACCCTCTAACATACCTTACTATCGTGACCGTGCAAGATGTTAGCACCCTTGCTACTTTTAACCCACATGGTGGGCCCATAACCCACAGTTCCACAGGATCGAAACCTGACTCTCCTGTCCACCCTAGATTTCCAAAGCTATGCCTCACGCGTGGCCTCATATATAATTCACGAGCCACCTCCCGAGAGATCATCAATTCTGGTATCAGACACAATACTTATTACCGTTGCTCTGGACCCGTTTCACACTTTGTTCCAGGCATCGAACGATCGCCTGCCTGCTCGAAACTTCCCATGATACCACCTTACTTTGCTCTCGTTATTTTGTAAGTTTCAATTCGAGAGTTAATTCCGCCACCTTCCTCGATATTACCGACCAGATAGTCGACCTTGAAGAGGTCTGTTCTCCCGGAGTGCCCACCCTTTATTCTTTCGTAAGTACGATGGAGTTCCTGAAGGAAGGACGCCGACTTCATCATGATGACTTAAAGCAGAGAAATGAAGACATCCATGTATTGGACCGGCCTCTTTGAGAAGAGCAAGCCAGGATGAGAAGACCCGCTAGTTTCGTAATCAAAATTTTCCCCCTTACACCCCTCTTAAATCTCGGGACGAGATTTCTTGTAGTGGAGGAGAATTGTGACGCCCGGATAATTAGGCTACAATAATCCCGCGTTAACGATGCCACGTCACCTCGGTTACTGTTGATAAACTCGAGTTAGTTCAAAAACGATTCAAATTAAAATTTAAAATATAGGCAAACAATAAAAGTTTTCAAATATTAAAATTTAAATGTTCGGAGTGAACCAAACAATACATAGGTAATTATGGTGGAGGAACCACACTCTTATAAAATGTGTAATTATTCTAAAATGAATAAAACAATAGCAAAACCGATATTTAAATGCTTTTATAAATAAATAAAATACTAAACTAAATTGTTTTGGGATAAAACCTTTTGTGGCAGTGGTTTCATGGTATTACTAATGTAGGGATCATTTTAATATTAAGTAAAAAGTAAACTTAAAAGAAAGTAAAATAAAAACAAAAGGAAAATAAATAGAAAGAAAAGGAAACACAAAACCAGAAAAGAAAACTAACAAAAAAAAGAGGAAGAAAGACCCCCCCCCACTGGACCCTTGGCCCAACTGGGCCGTGGCCCAGCCGGCCATCCCCTGGCCTATAGGCCACCCCACCCCCCTGCCCCGAAACCCTAACGCCCCCACTCCCCACGACCGCAACCACCTCCCCACTCCCTCGTCTCTCTCTCTCATCCGATCCAGATCGGATCGGGCCATCCCCGTCGCCCCGCCGCCGTTCACCATCGCCACCGCCGCCCAGCGCCCTCCTCCTCAACCCTCCTTCCCAGCGCCCCCCCACGCTCGGCTGGTTCTGGATCGGGGAGGGGGCCGATCCCACGTCGCCCTGCACCCCCGATCCCGTCGCCCGTCGCCGCGACGACCTCGCGTCCACGTCTTCCTCCCCGAGCCCCCACTGCCCGTGCCCTACTCCTCCCGATGTGAGCCCCGCCTTACTCCCTTCCTCTCCCTCGCGCGCTCGCGCTCGTCTCCGCGGTCCCCGCCGAGCTCGCCCCCGGTTGACGCGCTCCGGCCGCGTCCGTTGCGCGCTCACCGCGCCGTGCCCGCGCACCGCACCTGCCGTGGCCCCCACCCCCTGCCGCCTCCGATGCGACCACCGAATCCCCCCTGCACCGGCGACGCCGCTACACCCACGGCCAACTCCGAGCAACCTCCACCCCGCGACCACCCCTGCCCGCTCGCGCCGTGGCCGTCGCCCCCGCGGCTGTGTCCGGTGCCCGCGCCCCTGGGTTCCCGCAGTCGCCGCGGCCCGACCTCGCCCCACGCCCCTTCCTGCCTCGCCGCCGGCGGCCGGGCTGGCCCCGTCGCGCCGCTGGTCTCGCCCGAGGCCAGCGCCCGGGTTGGCCCCTATCGGGCGCCCCTGCGCCCGTTACGAGTAGCGCCCGTTCCGGTTTGGCCCCTGGGGCCTATGACAGATGGGCCCCATGCCCAAAATGTTTTAATAAAAAAAAGAGAGAAGAATTAAAAATAAAAATAAAAATAATTAATTAATTAATTAAAGAATTAATTAAATTAAATTAATTAATCAGGATTAGATTAACCTAATTACTAGTTAACTTAATTAACCCCTGATTAGCCTAATCAGTCAATGACATGCGGGACCCACACATAGTTGACCCAGTCAACTGCACAGTTGACTACTGACATCACCCTGATGTCATGCCTACGTCATCAGACACTATTCTGGATAATGTTGATTAAATTAAATAAATAAATCCTAAAAATGATTTAAATCTTTTAAAATTAATATAAAATAAACCGTAGCTCGGATGGAAAAACTTTGTACATGAAAGTTGCTCAGAACGAAGAGACGATTCCGGATACGCAGTCCGTTCGTCCGCCACACACCCCTAACCTATTGAACTCGCAACTTTCCCCCTCCGGCTCCTCTGCCCGAAAACGCGAAACACCGGGAGTACTTTCCGGATGTTTCCCCCCCTTCGTCGGTATCACCAACTACCGCGATTGGGCGCACCTAGCATCGTTACTTGTCATGTCATGCATCGATATGCATTTGTTTGCATTGTATTCATTGTTTCTTCCCCCTCTTCTCTCCCGTAGACTACGAGACCGACGCTGCTGCTGCCCAGTTCGACTACGGAGTTGACGACCCCTCTCTCTTGCCAGAGCAACCGACCAAGCCCCCCCCCCCTTGATCACCAGATATCGCCTATTCTCCTCTATACTGCTTGCATTAGAATAGTGTAGCATGTTACTACTTTCGTTAATCCTATTCTGATGCATAGCCTGACATTGTCGCTACATCTGTTGATACCTTACCTGCAATCCTAAATGCTTAGTATAGGATGCTAGTTTATCATCATTGGCCCTACATTCTAGTCAGTCTGCCTTGCTATACTATCGGGCCGTGATCACTTGGGAGGTGATCACGGGTATATACTATACATTCATACATACTATACAGATGGTGATTAAAGTCGGGTCAGCTCATTGAGTACCCGCAAGTGATTCTGACGAGGGGGCTGAAAGGACAGGTGGCTCCATCCCGGTAGAGGTGGGCCTGGGTTCCCGACGGCCCTCGACTGTTACTTTGTGGCGGAGCGACAGGGCAGGTTGAGATCACCTAGGAGACAGGTGGGCCTGGCCCTGTTCGGCGTTCGCGGATACTTAACACGCTTAACGAGATCTTGGTATTTGATCTGAGTCGGCTACGAGCCTATACGCACTAACCATCTACGCGGGAGTAGTTATGGGTATCCCGGCGTCGTGGTATCAGCCGAAGCACTTCAGACGTCAGCGACGGAGCGGCGCGCACCGAATTGGACTGGAACGCCACTAGGCTAGGTCTGCTTTCGGCCGCCCTCGCAACGTGCAGGTGTGCTATGGGCGATGGGCCCAGACCCCTGTGCGCTTAGGTTTAGACCGGCGTGCTGGCCTCTCTGTTGTGCCTAGGTGGGGCTGCGACGTGTTGATCTTCCGCGGCCGGGCATGACCCAGGAAAGTGTGTCCGGCCAAATGGGATCGAGCGTGTTGGGCTATGTGGTGCACCCCTGCAGGGAAGTTAATCTATTCGAATAGCCGTGATCTTCGGTAACAGGACGAGTTGGAGTTGTACCTTGACCTTATGACAACTAGAACCGGATACTTAATAAAACACACCCTTCCAAGTTCCACAGACAACCCGGTGATCGCTTTTCCGCAGGGCGACGAGGAGAGGATTGCCGGGTAGGATTATGCTATGCGATGCTACTGGAGATGCTGCTTGGAGATGCTATTTGGAGATGCTACTGGGAGATGCTACTTGGAGGACTTCTATCTACTCTCTTCTACATGCTGCAAGATGGAGGCTACCAGAAGCATAGTCTTCGACAGGATTAGCTATCCCCCTCTTATTCTGGCATTCTGCAGTTCAGTCCACCGATATGGCCTCCCTACACATATACCCATGCATATGTAGTGTAGTTCCTTGCTTGCGAGTACTTTGGATGAGTACTCACGGTTGCTTTTCTCCCTCTTTTCCCCTTTCCCTTCTACCTGGTTGTCCCAACCAGATGCTGGAGGCCTGGAGCCAGACGCCACCGTCGACGACGTCTACTACCCCGGAGGAGCCTACTACTACGTGCAGGCCGCTGACGACATCCAGGAGTAGTTAGGAGGATCCCAGGCAGGAGGCCTGCTCCTCTTTCGATCTGTATCCCAGTTTGTGCTAGCCATCTTATGGCACCCTGTTTAACTTATGTCTGTACTCAGATATTGTTGCTTCCGCTGACTCGTCTATGATCGAGAACTTGTATTCGAGCCCTCGAGGCCCCTGGCTTGTATTATGATGCTTGTATGACTTATTTTATTTGTAGAGTTGTGTTGTGATATCTTCCCGTGAGTCCCTGATCTTGATCGTACACATTTGCGTGCATGATTAGTGTACGATTAAATCGGGGGCGTCACAGGGCTGTTATTGATTGCAACAAAGGCAATGTCACTTTTCATGTTAGTGGTAATGAGCATACGGTACACTCTCCGAGGAAACAACCTCAAGTTCACAGTATTAATTATATTGGAAAAATTCCAACTATTACTATTGAAGGTTTTGAATTTCCTCTTCCTACTGTCAAGAAGAAATATGATATTCTTATTGTTGGGGACGTGCATATCCCGTTGAGGTAACCTAGTGCTATTCAAAAATTCTCCGGTTTCATGCGATTCGGAATGAGTTTGTTAACAAGACTTGATCAACCTTGTTAGTGGATTCCTTTTGATGAGCATGAGATGGATGAAGTTAGAAAGCACAACTCTCTGTACCCTCCTTTTATTTCTGTTATTTAGAATAAATAAAGCAAAAATAGTATATTTTTTTCTGTTTTCTGATTTATCCGTGCAATAAAAAATACCCCGAATATAAAAGTTCTCCAAATGCGCTGAAAATGAAATTTGATTTTTTTCTAGAATACTTGAGAATATCTAGCACTGAGAACACATCAAGGGGAGCCAGCACCTGGCCATGAGGGTCCAGGGCGCGTCCACCCCCTGGGGCGCGCCCCCTGCCTCGTGGGCCCCTGGTGGCCCCCCTCCACTTATTCCAGCACCCACACACTCCTTCTTCCTCCAAAAAAATCACCAACCTGCTCAATCACGAGCTCTAGCTCATCTTGCTGCCATTTTCGATCTCCTTGCTCAAAGCTCCACTCACAAAACTGCTTTGGGGGATTGTTCTTTGGTATGTGACTCCTCCAATGGTCTAATTAGTTTTTGTTCTAGTGCTTTATTCATTGCAAATTTTTACTGCCTAGGTGACCCTATTCTTGAGCTTGCATGTCAAATTTATTTGGTCCCAAGTTGTTCTAATGCATGATATAGTCTCTAGGCAATTGTGGGAGTAGTTGCTATCAATTTTGTTGAGTTTGGTTCACTTTTATTTTGAGTTACTAAAATTTCTAGAAATTTTTCACAGGAAGAAATATGTTTAGGAAAATGTACCAAGGTGGTTCTTCAAGGAAGCAAGGACCCAGGCCCGCAATACGTGAGTCGGACGATGAACCACCGAGGGAGGCTCAAGTGCGACCTTGTGAATGGCCGTCAGAGGAGTTTATGGTCCAAGCAGGCATCAAGGATGAATTTGATCCTCGGACATGAATGTAACCACCGAGGGAGGCTCAAGTGCGGCCTTGTGAAAGTGCGTAATGTTGATCTTGAGAACTTCGTGTCAGATAAGTGCCTATAGTACTACTACCTTACTGATTCCTTTGTGAGAAGGTTTAAATTTACATCTTCATGCAATTCTCACACTGTTTTATTTGATCTTTATGATAAATCATATACCATGGACCTAGAAGATTTTAATACTGCTTGTAAACTCCCGCAGTGGGGCAATGTTAGTGAACCTCGTAAATCTGAATATAAAGACTTTCTTGCTAGTATCACGGTGGGTGAATCCAGAGAAATCACCCAAGCTACCAAAGGGAGCATTCATTTCCCCTCCATACATTATTTTGCTCTCTTTATAGGTAGATGCATTAACGGTAAAGATGAAGCTTGCCACATGTGTGTTCCTGATCTCAGTGTACTCAAGAGTGCGGTATTAGGTGATAAACAATATAACTTGGGGGCCATTGTTGCACGAAGGCTGCATCTTAATGGTACATGTGGAGATTTGTTTAGTGGGATTTATGCAACTCGTGTATCTAATTATCTTGGTGTACCCATACATGGAAGTGACATGGAGTTGCCTCCTGCTTATCTAGATTATAGTGCCATGGTTAGCCATCGGTTTCTTGAGAGGAATGAACAGTTCCTCCAGTACCGACTAATCTTTGACAGCCGGCATACTATCCATGTTGATCTCCCTGCTCCTATTGTCCATGTCGCCTCCAAGCTGCAGCTCGTCAGGCAGTAGCTGCTGCATCTCAGTACAACCCCGACTACGACTTTGGATATCCGCCAGGCCAGCAGTGGCCATAGACCAACTTAGGCCAAAAGCCTAAGCTTGGGGGGTACGTATTTCTCACCGACATTACATTCATGTTCACACACTCATTCTAGTTGTCGGTGCTCATACTTTTTCATTGTACTATCCATGCTAGTTTATTTCCTTTTCTCACTTTATTCTTGTGTTTTTGAATAACCTTAAGAAAAACCAAAAAAATTAGTTGTAGCTTTTAGCTAGTTTACTTTCCATTCCTGTAGTAGTAGTAATAATGAAAAGAAAACTCAAAAAGATTTCTCGTTCTTCTTTTGCTTGTTGGGAGCTTTCCCGTGTAAATGGTTTTATTTCTTTTCTTTTCTTTGGGGGTCGAGAGGAGAAGACCATGATGAAAATGTTGAGTGGCTCTCATATGCATTATTGCTGATTTAACCAAGAACCCATATTACCCTGTCTTCTCCCTTGAATTGAATGCTTGTAGATTCTAGCTTAGTCCAATGCACGTGCACTATTATTATTATCCACACCATTTGGTCGTGCAAGTGAAAGGCAATAATGACGATATATGATGGACTGATGGAGATGAGAACAGCTAGTATGAACTCGACATTTCTTGTTTTTGTAAATATGATTAGTTCATCATTCATGATTCAGCCTATTATGAATAAACATGTTTGCGGATTATAGTTGCTCATGTCATGCTTAATTAGCTAGGAGTTTATAATGGTTTACCTTACATGCCAACATGCTATTAAAATGGTTGTGATGCGGTATGATAGGGTGGTATCCTCCTTTGAATAATTCGAGTGACTTGACTTGGCTCATGTTCACGCACGTAGTTGAAAAAAAATCAACATAGCCTCCATGATATTTATGTCCATGGTGGATTATATCCTACTCATGCTTGAACTCAGTGTTGATTAATTTTAATGCATGTTCATGACTATTGTCGCTCTCTAGTTGGTCGCTTCCCAGTCTTTTGTTATCCTTCACTTGTACTAAGCGGGAATACTGCTTGTGCATCCACTTCCATAAACCCAAAAGTTATTCCATATGAGTCCACCATACCTTCCTATATGCGGTATCTACATGCCGTTCCAAGTAAATTTGTATGTGCCAAACTCTAAACCCTCAAATTAAATTCTGTTTTGCATGCTCGAATAGCTCATGTATCAACTAGGGTTGTCTGTATCTTCCATGTTAGGCGATTTATTCTCAAGAGGAGTGGACTTCGCTCCTCACTCACGAGAAAATGGATGGTCACTGGGATGCCCAGTCCCATGCTCAAATCAAATCAAAATAATTGCGAATAAAATCCCCCGGGATTGTTGTTAGTTGGAGGCACCCGTTGTTTCGGGAAAGCCATGGATTGATGATTGTTAGTGGTGGGGGAGTATAAACTTTTCCATTCTGTTTGGGAACCGCCTATAATGTGTGTAGCATGGAAGATATCGAGATCTCTCAGTTGTTATGCTAACAATGAAAGTATGCCGCTCAAAATATTATTTATCTCTATTTCAAAACTCGAGCTCTGGCACCTCTACAAATCCCTTCTTCCCTCTGCGAAGGGCCTATCTATTTATTTTTATGTTGAGTCATCATCCTCTTATTAAAAAGCACCAGTTGGAGAGAAACGTTGTCATTTGCATGCATTACTATTAATTTATATTGAGTATGACTATGACTGGATCTCTTTTACCATGAATTACAATGTTTAGTTAGTCCTTGATCTTCAGAGGTGCTCTGCATTTATGTTTTGCAGTCTCAGAAAGGGCTAGCGAGATGCCATCTTGTTATATCATATTATGATTGTTTTGAGAAAGTGTTGTCATCTGAGATTTATTATTATTGCTCACTAGTTGATTATGCCATTGATATGAGTAAACATGAGACCTAAGTGTTATTGTGAATATGGCTAGTTCATAATCTTTGCTAAAACATGAATGCTGGCTTTACATATTTGCAACAACAAGAGCAAACGGAGTTTGTAAAAGTTTTTCTTTATCACTTTCAGTTTGTCAACTGAATTGCTTGAGGACAAGCAAAAGCTTAAGCTTGGGGGAGCTGATACGTGTCCATCGTATCTACTTTTCCAAACACTTTTGCCCCTGTTTTGGACTCTAACTTGCATGATTTGAATGGAACTAACCCGGACTGGCGCTGTTTTCAGCAGAATTGCCATGGTGTTATTGTTGTGCAGAAATAAAGTTCTCGGAATGAGCTGAAACTCCACGAAGAATATTTTTGGAATTAATAAAAAATATTGGTGAAAGAATCAAGGCCAGGGGGGCACACCCTGTCCACGAGGGTGGGGGCGCGCCCTACCCCCTGGGCGCTCCCCCTGCCTTGTGGGCCCCCTAGTGCTCCACCGACCTCAACTCCAACTCTATATATTCACGTTCGGGGAGAAAAAAATCAAAGAGAAGGATTCATCGCGTTTTATGATATGGAGCCGCCGCCAAGCCCTAATCTCTCTCGGGAGGGCTGATCTGGAGTCCGTTTGGGGCTCCCTAGAGGGGAATCTGTCGCCGTTGTCATCATCAACCTTCCTCCATCACCAATTTCATGATGCTCACCGCCGTGCGTGAATAATTCCATCGTAGGCTTGCTGGACGGTGATGGGTTGGATGAGATTTACCATGTAATCGAGTTAGTTTTGTTAGGGTTTGATCCCTAGTATCCATTATGTTCTGAGATTGATGTTGCTATGACTTTGCTATGCTTAATGCTTGTCACTAGGGCCCGAGTGCCATGATTTCAGATCTGAACCTATTATATTTTCATGAATATATGTGAGTTCTTGATCCTATCTTGCAAGTCAATAGTCACCTACTATGTGTTATGATCTGGTAACCCCGAAGTGACAATAATCGGGACCACTCCTGGTGATGACCGTAGTTTGAGGAGTTAATGTATTCACTAAGTGTTAATGCTTTGGTCCGGTACTCTACTAAAAGGAGGCCTTAATATCCCTTAGTTTCCAATAGGACCCCGCTGCCACGAGAGGGTAGGACAAAAGATGTCATGCAAGTTCTTTTCCATAAGCACATATGACTATATTCGGAATACATGCCTACATTACATTGCTGAACTGGAGCTAGTTCTGTGTCACCCTATGTTATAACTGCTGCATGAGGAATCACATCCGACATAATTATCCATCACTAATCCAATGCCTACGAGCTTTTCTGTAACGGCCCGAATCCGATCCGCCAGGTGTCTGTCAGTTTTTCGCCGTCGTTGCCATGTCATTTGCTTGCGTGTTGCATTTTATCATGTCTTCATGTGCATCTCATTTTGCATACGTGTTCGTCTCATGCATCCAAGCCTTTTCCCCGTTGTCCGGTACTCCTATGCCCCGCGGCGTCCCCTTCTTGTCTCTCTTCGTGAGTGGGTGTTAAACTTTCTCGGGATGGCTCGAGGTTTGCCAAGCGGCCTTGGTTTAGCATCGGTAGACCGCCTGTCAAGTTTCGTGCCATTTGGAGTTCGTTTGATACTCCAACGGTTAACCGCGTAGCCCGAAACCCCCCTTTCTCTTTGCAGCCCAACACCCCTTCCAAAGCGGCCCAAAACCCATCTAACTCCCCTCTATTCTCTCGGACGTTCGATCACGATTGCGTGGCCGAAAACCGTGCCTCAATTGGACTCTCCTAGCTCCCTCTACCTATAAATATGTGCATCTCCCCCGAAATCCCGGTCTAACCCTAGCCATCTTCATCCTCGCGCCGCCGGACATGTCCGCCCGAGCCGGACATGTCCGCCGGACACCTCACCCGGCCCGCGCCCTCTCTCTCTCCCCACCGCCGCCGGCCCACGCGAGCCCATCGCGGGCCCGCCCGGCCCGCTCCGCCGCCGCCGCCCGCCCGCGGGATGCCCGCGCGCCCGCGCCGGCGCCCCGCCTCCGGTTGCCGCCCCTCCGCCCCGGCGACCGTCGCCGCTCTGCCCAGCCCGTTGCCGAGCTCTGGCGCCTCGCCGCCCCTCCGTCCCCGCGCTCTGCCGGGTCACCGCCGCCGAAGGAGCACGCCCCGCCGCCGACCTTCCCCTGCGCCGCCGCCGCGGCCATCTCCGCCTCCGGCCGGGCGCCGCCCCGCGCCGCGGCGCCGCGCCTCGCCGCACCCCGCCTCCGGCCTCCCCCGTCGTCGCCGGCCATCTCCGCGCCGGATCCGGCCAAATCCGGCGGGGGCCCGTCCTTCCTGACCTCTCCCGCAGCTCCGGCCGCCGTCTCCCTCCTCTCTGGACGTTCTCTAGCGAAGATTCCGACGAGGTTGACTTTTCCCCCTTCCCCGAAAACGCATGTCCCGAATATTTTGCATAATCATGCCATGTTCAATGCATCATATCTCTGCATCCGTAGCTCCATTTTGTGCGTGTAATATGTCAAATTGTTCTTCTCAACGAGTACTTCATTTCATTCCATTGCATCATGTTCATTTGAGCTCATGTTGATGCCTAAATCATCGTTGCAAGAGTGCTTCATGATGTTGTCTGTTGTCTGTTAACAGAACATGCTCTTTTGTCATTTTTTCCATGATTGATGTGTGCATCCTATGAGGTTGATGTCTACATGTGTTTTTATCTATGCTATGTCTTATTTACAGAGGTTCTTACCATGTATTTTTGTGATCAATGTGGTGACTAGCACAAGCATGCAAACTAGGCATCGTGATGTTACTGATTGTAGTCCCTGTTCTGCTGTTATTTTGATGCCATGTAAACATGATGCTACGGAGAGATCCATGCATATTTTGGGATACTTCAGTAAGGGTGTTTTGAACATATGGTTGTTATCTATCCATTCATGCCCCTGTTTGCAATTATGAAGTAGTCTAGCATGTCATTTTCGTGCTCTACTTTTGCTTCAAAATGTTTCCTGGCAGATTGTTTACATGTTATTCAATTTTGCCAAGGTTGTTGTAGTTGATCCTTGCATGCTATGAACTTGTTCTTGCCTTGGTTGGTTACATAAACATGTCTTGTTGTTGATGCTATGCTTATCTTGTCATGCAATGACTTGTGGTGAGTGAATCGAGCTTGTTAAGTAGGGTACTTGTTGTTACTGTTTTGCTAGGCTGAATCTGTTATTTCGTGATGCTATGTAAACCTGCTGCTACTAGTCATTCTATGCATAATCTGGAGATGTTCACTAAATATGTTTTGTTCTACATGTCATGCTATATCCATTCATGCCCCTGGTTGAAATTATAGCTTGCTGTAGCTTGTTCATATCTTGCTCCAAAGTTGCTAAATAATGTTGTTGTCAGCCTGTTAACATTAAGTTCAGTTGTTGCCATGATTGTTGCTAGTGTTCCATGCACCCTATGGACTTGCTCTTACCATGCTTAGCTTCACAAACATGTCTTCTTACTGTTAGTTGCCTTGTCATGCCATGTATTGCTCTGTAGTGAGTTGCACAAGCTCATTTACATGCCTTCATAATTCTGTTTCTGCCATGTTTGAATCTGTAATATAACTTGCTATGTTTACATGGGTGCCATCATATTTTCTGATCCTTTTTGTCTCATGGTCGGTAAGGGACTTTTGATCTATGCAATTAGTAGATTCATGCCATGCCTTGGTTTGCCATTATAAGTTCCTGTAACATGTTGTTTGATAGCTCTAAACATTGCAACCTGATGTTATTTTCTGCAAAGTCTGAATTGTTATTACTTGCAATCTTGCCATGTGTGTTCGAGCATGTTCTAGTGATTTCTGGAGATAGCTCAGTGTTCATGTTTTGTTATGCTTTACCTGTACATCATGCCCATGCCTTTTTTTTTCTTGTTGAGGTCCTGTAGCATGTTGGTTTGATGCTTGCAATATGCCTAGTTGCTGTTTTGGACAGATTGTTGCTATAACTTGTTTCATGTGTGTGTGTTGAACCGTTGCTCCGTTTTGGGTGTGCTCTATATGAAAATTGCTTAGTTTTGCATGTAGATTCATATTATCATGTTGCATCCTTGTTTTGGTGTGTTTGCTTGATGTTTGAATGCATTCTGCATCAATGCCATGTTTAACTTGTTTTGCTCATATCTTCTAGGTCGTAGCTCCAAATCTAATGAACTTTATATGTAACTTGACTAGAATCTCGTGTAGATCATCTTGGTTCATCTTAACTTGCTGTTTAACAACTTGAACATAAGGTTTATTCAGATCTGGACCAACTTCGAAATTTGCATATGAGGACTTATCGGAATTGTTATATGTTGTTCCCGGCCTCATTTAAACTTGCCTTGATGTGTTGCTCTTGTTTGCATCATCTCTTGCCATGAGTAGCTTCATGTAGCCTTGTCATGCATCATGCTTGTTGTGCATCATGCCTTGCTCATGTGTGGTGTGTTTACCATGTTGTGTGCTTCTTCTTGTTAGTTCCTGTTTCGTTGCGATCGTGAGGATTCGTTCATCTACGCTTGGTTCAGCTTCATCCGTTCGTCTTCTTCATGGACTCGTTCTTCTTCCTAGCGGGATTTCAGGCAAGATGACCGCTACCTTGGATCTCACTACTATCATTGCTATGCTAGTTGCTTCGTTCTATCGCTTTGCTGCGCTACCTATCACATGTTTATCGAACCTCCCATATTGCCATGAACCTCTAACCTTTGACACCTTTCCTATGCAAACCATTGATTGGCTATGTTACCGCTTTTGCTCAGCCTCTCTTATAGCGTTGCTAGTTGCAGGTGAAGTTGAAGATTGCTCCATGGTGGACAGGATTTTGGTTGGGATATCACAATATCTCTTATATTATTAATGCATCTATGTACTTGGTAAAGGGTGGAAGACTCGGCCTTATGCCTGGTGTTTTGTTCCACTCTTGCCACCCTAGTTTCCGTCATACCGGTGTTATGTTCCCGGATTTTGCGTTCCTTACGCGGTTGGGTGATTTATGGGACCTCCTTGACAGTTCGATTTGAATAAAACTCCTCCAGCAAGGCCCAGCCTTGGTTTTACCATTTGCCTCACCACCACCTATACCTTTCCCTTGGGTCGGCCAACCCAAGGGTCATCTTTATTTTAGCCCCCCCCCCCGGGCCAGTGCTTGTCTAAGTGTTGGTCCGAACCGAGTAGACTGCGGGGCCCCCTGGAGGAAACTCGAGGTCTGGTTTTACTCGTAGGATGTCTCATCCGGTGTTGCCCTGAGAACGAGATATGTGCAGCTCCTATCGGGATTGTCGGCGCATCGGGCGGCTTTGCTGGTCTTGTTTTACCATTGTCGAAATGTCTTGTAAACCGGGATTCCGAGTCTGATCGGGTCTTCCTGGGAGAAGGTATATCCTTCGTTGATTGCGAGAGCTTATCATGGGCTAAGTTAGGACACCCCTGCAGGGTATAATCTTTCGAAAGCCATGCCTGCGGTTATAGGCAGATGGGAATTTGTTAATGTCTGGTTGTAGATAACTTGACACCAGATACGAATTAAAATGCATCAACCGTGTGTGTAGCCGTGATGGTCTCTTCTCGGCGGAGTCCGGGAAGTGAACACGGTCTTTGGGTTATGTTTGACGTAAGTAGGAGTTCAAGATCACTTCTTGATCATTGTTAGCTTCACGACCGTTCCGCTTGCTCTCTTCTCGCTCTTATTTGTGTATGTTAGCCACCATATATGCTTAGTCGCTGCTGCAACCTCACCACTTTACCCCTTCCTTTCCCTTTAAGCTTTGCTAGTCTTGATACCCATGGTAATGGGATTGCTGAGTCCTCGTGGCTCACAGATTACTACAACAACAGTTGCAGGTACAGGTTATGCGATGATCCTGACGCGAGAGCGATGTTTGCTTGTCTTGGAGTTACTTCTTCTACTTCTTCTTCGGTCAGGGGATAGGTTCCAGGTCGGCAGCCTGGGCTAGCAGGGTGGATGTCGTTTGAGTTTCTGTTTGTGTTTCATCCATAGTCGGATGATGCTCTTATGTATGATGATGTTATATTCGTGTGGCATTGTATGCCTTATGTATGTATCCCCATCTATTATGTAATGTTGATGTAATGATATCCACCTTGCAAAAGCGTTTCAATATGCGGGTCTATCCTTGGTGGGACCTCCGAGTTCCTTTTGGATAGGGTCGCATATTGGGCGTGACATTTTCACATATTGCTCTTTGCTTAGTTACTTCACCGTTGCCACTGTTACGATTACTACAAAACTGCTACTGTTACTTTTGCTACTGTTACCGTTACTTCCATACTACTTTGCTGCTAAATATTTTGCTGCAGATATTAAGTTATCCAGGTGTGGTCGAATTGACAACTCAACTGCTAATACTTGAGAACATTCTTTGGCTCCCCTTGTGTCAAATCAATAAATTTGGGTTGAATACTCTACCCTCGAAAACTGTTGTGATCCCCTGTACTTGTGGGTTATCAAACATCAAGGAGAACATGGTATTGAGAATCAAAGAGAGAGAAGAATCCATCTAGCTACTAGCTATGGACCCGTAGGTCTGAGGTAAACAACTCATGCTTCATTGGAAGGGAAATAGAGTTGATGTAGATGCCCTCCGTGATCGAATCCCCCTCCGGCAGGATGCCGGAAAAGGCCCCAAGATGGGATCTCACGGGAACAGAAGGTTGC
Organism: Triticum aestivum; assembly: GCF_018294505.1. NCBI lineage: Eukaryota > Viridiplantae > Streptophyta > Magnoliopsida > Poales > Poaceae > Triticum > Triticum aestivum. The sequence continues at coordinate 362,045,565 of NC_057813.1, forward strand.
AGTGGTGGAAAAGTGTTTTCGTGGATGCTTGTGGTGGTTTGGGATTATATGTGAATATATAGGAGGCAGAACTAGGTCAGGGGGGTCATGTGGGGCCCACAAGGTAGGGGGCGCGCCCTACCCCCATGGGCGCTCCCTCCACCCTTGTCGCTGCCTTGTGGCTCTTCTGACTTGAACTCCAAGTCTCCTGGGTATCTTCTGGTCCAAAAATCATCATGAAATTTTATTCCTTTTTGACTCTGTTTGGTATTCCTTTTCTGCGATGCTCAAAAACAAGGAAAAAATAGAAACTGGAACTTGGCTCTAGGTTAATAGGTTAGTCCCAAAAATAATATAAAATATCATATTAATGCATATAAGACATCAAAAACATATAATATAATGGCATGGAACAATCAAAAATTATAGATATGTTGGAGACCTATCAGGCACCCGTCGCCGAAATAGAAACCAGAACCCTAGGTCTCAGGATGTTAGTACTGGTGGTAACTCCAAGGAGAGAAATGATGAAGTGTGGGATCAACATCTCATCAATATGGAGGTGTCCGAAGCAACTGCAAGTGCTCTTCAGAACAATCCGTGGATCCCATTACCGCAACGGTCACCACTAGGATGGAGCTGGTCTTAGCAGCTAAGACAAGCAGGAGTGCAACTCCACTGAGCCCCCCCCCCCTCCCCGCCGCTGAAGCAAGATCCCAAGAGATCCCGGACTACCCAGCTGACCGAGAAGCAGGGTAATACAGTGTTGAGTAAGACCCCAGTAGCAAGGAAAAACAATGAAGCGAAATCGGCGGCCTCCTTGGCGGAGGACCGCCGGGATCAATGAGTCTTTTGTGCTGGAATTGTCACGGGATTGGCATCGGCCCGACAATTCAAGAGCTTCACAAACTCGCACAAAAGTTTGCCCCTTGAGTATTTTGTATTGTAGAAACCCAAATTAGTGGTGCTAGAGCTGAAAATTTAAAGAGTACTCTAGGTTTTGAAAATTCTTTTGTTGTTGGCTCCTCCAGTATGAGCGGAGGTTTGGCTTTGTTTTGGAATAATGAAATAAAGATACAAAATTTGGGTTACTCATGTTGTCATATTGACGTGAAAGTGAGTGATTTAGGTGGTGATCCTTCGAGACTCACCTACTTCTATGGGGAGGCATGATAACCCACAAGTGTAGGGGATCGCAACAGCTTTCGAGGGTAGAGTATTCAACCCAAATTTATTGATTCGACACAAGTGGAGCCAAAGAATATTCTTAAGTATTAGCAGTTGAGTTGTCAATTCAACCACACCTGGATAACTTAGTATCTGCAGCAAAGTATTTAGTAGCAAAGTAGTATGATGTAATGGTAACAATGGAAAAAGTAAAGATAATAGTTTTGTAGGAATTGTAACAGTAGCAACGGAAAAGTAAACAAGCAAAGCACAAGATGTGAAAAGCTCATAGGCATTGGATCAGTGATGGATAATTATGTCGGATGTGATTCCACGTGTAATAGCTATAACATAGGGTGACACAGAACTAGCTCCAGTTCATCAATGTAATGTAGGTACGTATTCCGAATATAGTCATACGTGCTTATGGAAAAGAACTTGCATGACATATTTTGTCCTACCCTCCCGTGGCAGTGGGGTCCTATTGGAAACTAAGGGATATTAAGGCCTCCTTTTAATAGAGAACCGGAACAAAGCATTAGCACATAGTGAATACATGAACTCCTCAAATTACGGTCATCACCGAGAAGTATCCCGATTATTGTCACTTCGGGGTTGTCGGATCATAACACATAATAGGTGACTATAGACTTGCAAGATAGGATCAAGAACACACATATATTCATGAAAACATAATAGGTTCAGATCTAAAATCATGGCACTCGGGCCCTAGTGACAAGCATTAAGCATAGCAAAGTCATAGCAATATCAATCTCAGAACATAGTGGATACTAGGGATCAAACCCTAACAAAACTAACTTGATTACATGGTAAATCTCATCCAACCCATCACCGTCCATCAAGCCTACGATGGAATTACTCACGCATGGCAGTGAGCATCATGAAATTGGTGATGGAGGATGGTTGATGATGATGACAGCGACGAATCCCCCACTCCGGAGCCCCGAACGGACTCCAGATCAGCCCTCCCGAGAGAGATTAGGGCTTGGCGGCGGCTCCATATCGTAAAACGCGATGAAACTTTCTCTCTGATTTTTTTCTCCGCGAAATGGAATATATGGAGTTGGAGTTGAGGTCGGTGGAGCATCAGGGGGCCCACGAGACAGGGGCGCGCCCCCCACCCTCGTGGATAGGGTGTGGGGCCCCTGGCCTTGATTCTTTCGCCAGTATTTTTTATATTTTCCAAAACTTATCTCCGAGGATTTTCAGGTCATTCCGAGAACTTTTGTTTTCTGCACAATAAACAACATCATGGCAGTTCTGCTGAAAACAGCGTCAGTCCGGGTTAGTTTCATTCAAATCATGCAAGTTAGAGTCCAAAACAAGGGCAAAAGTGTTTGGAGAAGTTGATATGTTGGAGACGTATCAACTCCCCCAAGCTTAAACCTTTGCTTGTCCTCAAGCAATTCAGTTGATAAACTGAAAGTGATAAAGAAAAACTTTTACAAACTCTGTTTGCTCTTGTTGTTGTAAATATGTAAAGCCAACATTCAGGTTTTCAGCAAGTATTATGAACTAACCATACTCACACTAACACCTAGGTCTCATAATTACTCATATCAATGGCATAATCAGCTAGCGAGCCATAGTAATAAAACTCGGATGACGACACTTTCTCAAAACAATCATAATATGATATAACAAAATGGTATCTCGCTAGCCCTTTCTGAGACCAAAAACATAAATGCAGAGCACCTTTAAAGAACAAGGACTGACTAAACATTGTAATTCATGGTAAAAGAGATCCAGTCAAGTCATACCCAATATAAACTAATAGTAATGAATGCAAATGATAGTGTGCTCTCCAGCAGGTGCTTTTTAATAAGAGGGATGATGACTCAACATAAAAGTAAATAGATAGGCCCTTCGCAGAGGGAAGCAGGGATTTGCAGAGGTGCCAGAGCTTGATTTTAAAATAGAGATTGAATAAAATTTTGAGCGGCATACTTTCACTGTCAACGCAACAACTATGAGATGGCGATATCTTCCATACTACATGCATTATAGGCGGTTCCCAAACAGAATGGTAAAAGTTTATACTCCCCACCACCAACAAGCATCAATCCATGGCTTGCTCGAAACAACGAGTGCCTCCAACTAACAATATCCTTGGGGGAGTTTTGTTTAATTATATTGATTTGCTTTGATCTTTTTGGATCATGGGACTGGGCATCCCGGTTACACTACAAAAAAAAGACACATCCGTGACATTTTGGGTCGAACGAATTTTTTTCCTGTCATACATATGACACTTCTATGACGATAATTGTGACAAAACCCGGTATCATCATAGATGTGGTGGGCTCCTACTTCTGTGACAAAAAATCATGACAGAAAATGGGCTTTTTGTCCTGTGTGGGCCGGAGACGCAGCTGCATGACATTCTTTGGGCCGTCCATGACGGAAAAAACCGTGGTAGAAGCAAGGGGGAGGAAAATTTCAGGGAGTTGCCGGTTACGGTGGGAGGTCGGGGGCGGAGCGATGCACGTTTCTCTCGTACGTACGCGTGTGTGTGCGAGGCATTGGCTCTAACTGAAGCCGAGCGAGGCATTGGGCTCTAACTGAACCCGAGCAATTTCACTGCAGGCTACGCGTTACTGAACCCGTGCGATCGATCGATGGCTATTAACTAAACCCGATGGAGCCATTCCTTCGCTACTGCTGCTAACTGAAGCCGATCGATGCTGCCTCTGGGATGAACAATGAGCGTTGTGAGGGGTTTGGATGAACAGTGAGCGGTGGCGTTGCCTCTGGATGAACAGGAACCCGTGGTGTGGAGGGCTGGATGAACAGTAGACGGTGGAGGGGTGGCCGTGGAGGGGTGGTTGAACAGGACCCCGTGGTGTGGAGGGCCGGATGAACAGTAGACGGTGGAGGGGTGCCCGTGGAGGGGTGGTTGAACAGTAGCCGGTGGAGTAGTGCGCGGTGGAGGCTGGATGAACAGGAGCCCGTGGAGGCTGCAGGAGGTCGACGGTAGCCCGTGGAGGCTGGAGGAGGTCGACGGTGGAGATGAACAGTATCCCGTGGAGTCCCGTTTTGCGGTACGCCACACCCCCCCCCCCCCCGTTTCGATCGTAGCGCTCCAACACAAGTCCGTTTCGTCCGTTTTGCGGTACGCCACACCCCTCCCAATCAACAGGACCCCCGTTTCGACCGTAGGAGGTCCATTTCGTCCGTTTTGCGGTACGCCACACCCCTCCCGATCAATAGGACCCCTGTTTCGACCGTAGGAGGTCTGTTTCCTCCGTTTTGCGGTACGCCAGGCCCCTCCCGATCAATAGGACCCCGTTTCGAACATGGCCGGTCGAACACAAGGCCGTTTCCTCCGTTGTGCGGTACGCCAGGCCTCATTTCCATCACCTGTTCCGTCCAAGCCCTCCCGATGAACACGACCACGCATTCCGTTCTGACCCAGCCGGTTGGCTCCCCATGAACACGACGACGACGATGTTTCTCCGTTCCGACCTAGCCATGTACGTATGCGCGAGTAGGCATTCGAGACCCTGCCCGTATGTACGTACGTGGTCATATTTTCTTTCTTGCACCCTCGCCGTTGTACGTACGTGTAGATGCTACGTGCGTGCCTCTACTATGACACGTGCGCGCCTCTACATCTACGACACGTGCGCGCCTCTACATCGACCAGTATGTACGAACACATTCGCGACCAGAATGACAACGCTACGTACGCTTTGACTAGGTGGGTCCCGATTGTCAGGCACTTCCTTGCGTGCGAAGATGTAGCTGGTGGGTCCCAGCAGTCAGCGGGGCAAATCTTTTTTTTGCCCGGACGCACTTCCTTGCGTGCGAAGGTGTAGATGGTGGGTCCCAGCAGTCAGGAGGGAAACGTTTTTTCGCGAAATATGGTGGCCCGTCCGGTGGGTCCCCGCTGTCAGGTGGAGGAATAATTATTTTGCGCGTAATAAGGAGGAACTTCCTTGCTGCGGTCGTGGACCCAGCTGTCAGCCTCTCCACGTACAGTCCACATCCGATGGAAGACGTTCCTTGACCATGTTGACCACACCGCGCCGAGAGCACCAGGGCGGTGGACGACGGCGAGGCCTAGGAAGGGGACGACGCGGAGCCGTGGAAGATGCGGCAGTGGATGCCCACGCGTAGAGGAGTACGAGGGTTCACTGGTTCGCTGTGGTGTGAGGCTGCCGTCGCCGCAGAATAACAGGGGGTGTGGGTGAGTAGAGGGATGGCCTGGCCAGCGGTGGGAGTAGTAGGGGGCGGTGAGGCCTCCGCCGCATCACAGCCGGCCACGGGAGGCAGGAGCACGAGGCACGACCGGCGCTGGTTTGGGCGGCTGGAGCAAGAAGACCAGAGGTTGAAGAAGCACTACGGCCGTTGGATGGACATCGTACGGTCACTGGAGCTAGAATCGTGCATATTGACTAAGTTGACAAAGCCCTTCGTCCCCGTCAACTTAGTAGGCCCACAAGTCAGCCTTCCACTATACTGGGTCCCAGCTAACAGGGGGAGTATTCATTTTTTTGTGCGTAATAAGGAGGCACTTCCTTGCGTGCGAAGATATAGCTGGTGGGTCCGAGCTGTCAGCGGCGGTAACATTTTTTTCGTGAAATACTGAGGCCCTTTCGATGGGTCCCCGATGTCAGGTGGAGGAATCATTATTTTGCGCGTAATAAGGAGGCATTTCCTTGCGTGCGACCGTGGACCCAGCTGTTGGCCTCTCCACGTACAGTCCACTTTAGATGCATGTCGGTCGTTGACCAGGCCACACCGAGAGCACCAGGGCGGTGGACGACGGCGAGGCCTAGGAAGGGAACGACACGGAGGTAGGGAAGACTCAACAGTTGTTTCCCACGCGGAGGGGAGTACGACTGAACGAGGGTTTACTGGTTCATCTGCCATTGCTGGAGAATAACAACAGGTGTGGGTGAGTAGAGGGATGGCTAGGCAAGCGATGGGAGTACGGTGGGTCGGTGAGGCCTGTGCGGGAGCACAGCCGGCTGCGGGGAGGAGGGAGCAGGCAGTCCCGCCGGCGCTTGTTTGAGCGGCTAGAGCAGGAAGAGCAGAGATTGAAGAACCACGACGGCCGTTGGATGGCCATCCAACAGTCACTGCTTGTGCGTCAACCTTTTTTTAGGAAAGCCTCAAATCTGTGGAAAACAGCATACAGCCCATCTGCCATTATTTCTAATAATTTACAACCCATTTGCTAATTCTTAAGGTTTTGTTTGGAGCCCATATTTTTTTTGTTAGCATTACAGCCCATATTGTGGCCATGGTTAAAAAATTATACGAAAATTTTCATATTTCGGTGCGGTCCGAACTGTTTTTAATCCCGAAATTTCGACTCACATTCAAACTGAATTTAAAACTAAATGTATATCAATATAAAATCCAACAAATTCTCCACGCATAAAAATTAATGTAATTTAAAATCTTGAAATGAAAAAAAAAGATATTTGAAACTAATTGCCGCTTTGATGTGTTTAAAAATGTACAGCCCATTTCTCATTACTGATGGGCCATTTTCTCGGCCAGCCGAATGAAAGCTCTCCTCGTCTTGAAAGATTTGCAGCCTAACAGGCCTGACAAAGCGACTTACTTGGCAAATCACAAAAAAAACTGGGTTGTGGCCGTGGACTCAGCTGTCAGCCTCTCCACGTACAGTACTCTTCTGATGGAAGTCGTTCCTTGACCATGTTGACCATGCCGCACGGAGAGCACCACAGCGGTGGACGACGGCGAGGTCTAGGAAGGGGACAACACGGAGCTAGGGAAGACGCGACAGTGGAAGCCCGCGAGGAGAGGAGTACGAGGGTTCACTGATTCGGCTGCGGTGTGAGGCTGCCGTCACTGTAGGGCCTGGCCAGCGGTGGGAATAGTAGGGGCGATGAGTCCTCCGCGGCAGCACAGACGGCCACGGGAGGCAGGAGCATGAGGCACGACCGGCGCTGGTTTGGGCGGCTGGAGCAAGAAGACCAGAGGTTTAAGAAGCACTAGGGCCGTTGGATGGACATTGTACGGTCACTGGAGCTAGAATCGTTCATATTGACTAAGTTGACAAAGCCCTTCGTCCCCGTCAACTTAGTAGGCCCACAAGTCAGCCTCCCACCAAGGTGGGTCCCAGCTAGCAGGGGGTATTCATTTTTTTGTGCATAATAAGGAGGCACTTTCGGTGGGTCCGAGCTGACAGCAGGGGGACGTTTTTTTCGCAAAATACGGTCGCCCGTCAGGTGGGTCCCAGCAGTCAGGGGGCAAACAGTTTTTTTCACAAAATACGGTGGCCCATCCAGTGGGTCCCTGCTTTCAGTTGGAGGAATAATTATTTTCTGTGTAACAAGGAGGCACTTACTTGCTGCGACCGTGGACCCAGCTGAGACTCTCCACGTACAGTATACGTCCGATGGAAGTCATTCCTTGACCACGTTGACCTCGCCGCGTTCCGTTGCATGCATGCGTCCATGGGCATGGTGCGTCCCCACTGTCAGCCTCTCACGTACAGTCATCTTCCGATGACTCTCGGTTGTTGACCATGTTGACCACACCGTGTCGAGCGCACCCAGACTGGAACGACCCGGAGATGGGGAAGACGGGGCAGTGGAGTCGCAGATGGAGAGGAGTGGGAAACTTCACTGGTTCGGGTGCGCGGTAGCACAGCCGCGGTGCCGCCCACGGGAGACAGGAGCAAGAACAGAGGTTGAAGAAGGAGCACGGCTGTTGGATTAACATCCAACGGTCCAGCTGCTAGAATCATTTGTTGATTAAGTTGACAAAGCCGTGCGTACACATCCGCTTAGCAGGCCCACAAGTCAGTCACCAAATCTGACGGGTCCCAGCTGTCAACGGGATGAATATTTTTTTTCTCAAAACAAGGAGGCACTTCCTTCCGTGCGAAGATACAGCCGGTGGGTCCCAGCTATCAGGTGGAGGAAACATTTTTTTCCAGCTTAATAAGGAGGAACTTTCCTTGCGTGCGACCATGGACCTCGTGGGTCCCAGCCGTCAGGCTCTCCACGTACAGTCCTCCCCCGATGACTCTCGTTTGTTGACCATGCCGCATCGAACACAACGAGGCGGTGGACGACGGCGAGGCCCTGGACAGGAACGACTCGGAGATGGGAAAACGCGGCAGTGGAGTCGCAGACTGAGAGGAGGAGAAGGGTTATAACTGGTTCTGTTGCAATTCATATCAAACTCAGGTTCACAGGACACGTTCATATTCATAGCCAACATTCACTATCAACAACTCAAAAGATTCATATATACACAAGCTCAGCATATCTATGCATCCAAATGATTGATAGATCACACGACAATATTCATACATAATTCACAAAAAGATTCAGATATACACATGTTCAGTATATTTATGCATCCAAATGATTGAGATCACAGCCAATATGATCCATGGACGAACTTTAATTACCTAGGGTACAGACTGGTAAATGGTGTTCAATCAGAGGTACTTCTTGCTAAAATTAGTTCTTGTACGAGTAAACTTTCAAGTACATAAGAGGCAGCACAGACAATCTGAACATTGCTTGTAGGTTTATCCTCAAATAGTGGCCACTTGGCCACTATTTTCATCCAACTAGTTTACTGGCTCATCTTGGTCCTGTATCTCGCCAAAATTCTACATTGCAGACGAGAAAGGAGGCGGTTGAGAAAATGAACCACCCAAATTTTTTGTGCAGTTCAACTGAAATGGAGCATCCTTGGCGTGCAGACTGATTAAGTCCCAGATGAATATACGCGTCAACCAACTTGTCTAGAATCTTTAGACTCCATGCCATATAGTTCGCTACCATATGTGCCGATAACCAAAAGGCACAAGTTGGGACCAAAGACTGGACTGCGTTTTTCTGGGCTATGCACCAAGCAATATTTTTGGCGTTCACTCTCCTAATACTTGGAGTTTGACAATTGGTTGACGCCGGTTGATACTCGAATGAATATAGGCACTTCTTGTCAACATTGATGCTTGTCTGAGTGAACTTTGGAGTACATAGCAGCAGCATAAGTACCTCTCCATCTGATCATTTTGTGCAGTTCTACTGAAATCACCCGATGTAATGATTTGCCTGCGAGTTCAGGCTCCAAATTACTCCTTTATGAAATCGGCAAATAGTAGCACAATACCAAATTACCAATACATATGAAAGGCACAATAATCAGGATAAAGACCAGTACCAACCTGTGTGAGGTAGCATATCAATTACTATTTCCTTTGACTGGAAGCCGAGATAAGCCAAGCGACTGACAGCAAAGGAAGAAAGCAAGCGGAGATTAGCGACTAACAGGAAAGGACGGAAGCTGTCGAGGCAATGAAGCACCCAAAGTTTTTGTGCAGCTCCACCAAAATCGAGCATCCCCGTTGGCACATATATTGAGAGAGTGAGATTACTGTAATAGTGGGACTAGTTGATGAAACATACACTAACAAATAGAAGCACCCTCATTATCTTAATGGGTAAAGTTAGCAACATAGTAGTCTTGCTTAAAGAGAGGTATTAGTTTATTTAATCAGTGCCAATTAGCTCAACTCAACACTCAAAGCATTGCCATTTATCATAGGTTGCAAAACTTAAAAGTGCAAAGATAAAGGAGTTTCTCATGACAGTAGCACGATACAAATAGAGATGACAGCAAACTAATATGGATGAAGGCCTTAGGCCCGTACCAACCTGAGAAAAAAAGCTTATTCATGTAGTCCCATAAGAGATGATAAAGCACTCACTGGAATCACACAATAGTATATATTTTTGTGCACTTCAAATGTATGGTTGAAATCACTCTTGTTTACCAGTGCTGAGATTATATCGAAAGATTATCAAGAACTTCCAGCAGAGTTAAAGCACTGGCTGGGATACAGTTCATTGTATTGTCTTGTGTAGTTCCACTAAAATGTATGATTGGCACAACATGATCCCTGTTTGCACAAGTAGGAACAAGGTGAAACCTTCATTAGCTTAGTGAGAAAGGATAGGAAGACATTAGCATATTACTCAAACAGTAGCATCAAATTCATGATGGACAATACGCAAAACATTGCCTCATTGAACCAATGGCAATAAATTGACATGCAAAACAATAGCACTATTATGTCATGACACTAATAATATTCCCTCCCTGCTCCACCACATGATTCACCTCCATAGACAAACATTCACACGTACATGATTCAACATAGGGTCCTACTAAAGATTTGTTTAACTCCAACAGGAAAATTAGGCAGTAATAAATTAGTGGTACTTAAGTGCTCCTAATTAATTAAGTGAGACAGCAGAAGTGGAAGGGCTCCCTGGAGGATCGTCTCACATGTAAGGTAGTCATTGCCGGAGCCCTTGAATAGCCTCGACTGAGGCCTCTGGCTTCAGCAAGATCGCCTTGGCACTGTTTATTCTTCTTCTTCTTCCTCTTCATGCTATGTTCCTCTTTCTCCTCACCAGTTGGTGAAACCAAGTACATGATTGGCCTTCTAATTCAGAATTGGTTTTGTCAGTGAGGGAGTACAAGTGTACTAGTAAAAAACAGCATTATTTTCTCATGGCAGTCGGAAAATAGAGATGAACACATGCATTAAATATCATTCTTACCTAAAGGAAGGTTATGGCGCCAATATGGATGATGAGGATTGGAACACAGATCTCCCTTTGTGCAGTTCCACCAAAATGAACCAACTGTTCCATCTGACATTCCAGTTAAACAGCACAAAAGTCACTTCTTTTAAGAAGAGTTTTGTGCAGTGCACCAAAAGGTCACAACAACAACCAGGTGAATTGGATATCCCTGTTTGCACAAAAAGGCACAGAGGAAATAGTCAGAGTCTCAAACAATTACAGGCAAAAACATTTGGCTAAACTTGTCAGAGTCTCAAACAATTACAGGCAAAAACAGTGGCATGGCTTCATTTTTACCAGGGACATTATATTAAGAACAGCTAAGGCTGCGTTCGGTTCACAGGTTTGGTGCAGGATTTTCGTAGGAACACAATTCCTACCGTATTCTTTCCCTTCCAACCGTTCGGAACACGGGAAAGGTGAATAGTGTTTCATAGGAAAGCTGGTCTGGTAGTACTGATTCCATCGGATTAGAAACATCCACGTGCTGCTCATTTTTTGGGCACAAGCCCGAGGCAGGCGCTCGCTGCCATGCGTTAGACAGGTTGCTGTGCTGTGTTTGCCGGAATAAAAAAATCAACCTATGTGTGGTACGTGAGGTGAGGACAAGAGTAGTCACTGTGCAGCTGAATAAACAAATAGCATCTCATACTGCCAAGCATGCTACTCTAAAAAAACAAATCTGTACATTTCGTAGTCCATCCGAATACATTCTCTTGAGAGTTTCCTCCGGTTCGCTGTTCCATAGTTTTATACCTACATTCCTTTCCTATTCTTCTATTTTCATCAAGACCTATGTTTTCTGCCCCTTAATTCCGACCGGAGCCTAAATATTTGGTATAAGGGCATGGGACAGTGGGTGCACCAGCAGTACAACACCATGTACATAAACAGGGGCATAAAGTGGTGATTCATAGTTTGTTTCCCCGAGAAACAAACATCCAAGAAACATATCTGGGTTGGTCCCATGTTTGTTCACTCTAGCCACCTACTCCTATGTGTGGATAGAAAATCTAGTCCTGGTCATACCACTGTGTACAGCGTTACCCCTATATTTCCCTTTTCGACCAAGAGACCGGTTGGATGACCAGTCTGTACTACTTTCATCCCCTTTCCTTCCTGTTTGTACCAAGTCCGATGTACATACTAAATTCCCCCACCCCCACTTTATTTCAATGACAAGTATTTATGGACAGAGGGAGTACAAGATTCGACTCCATGAAGTAGCTTTACCTCTAACAATAGAAGAAAAAAATAGGTGACGTTGGACCATCCGATCAAGAGGGGCTGAGAGGTAGAAAATGATGCACATGCAGCGAAGTAGCGAGCTGGGGAAGTAGAGCTAAGGTGGTTTCGAATGAAGATATACCTAAACGTCGTCGGGATGTGGATAGGTGGGCGGTGGGAGGCTGGATCCGCCCATAGGCAACGACGAAGGGATCGGAGGACCTCCCGCGCCGGCGCTCGGCCAGAGATAACGGTGCGGTCGGCAGTGGGTCTCCTCCCTCGCTGTCGACGACGGCCTAAACGATGCCCCTCCTCCCCTTCACCGACGGAGGGGGATACATCCAGATCTGTAACCAGCGGTGAGGATAGAAAGCCAGTGTTTTTTGAAGGGAGAAAGACAAGGTTACTACCCCTATCTTGTTTAGATCTGGAGAGGATGAGAGTGTGTGAATAGAGCAGCCCTAGCAAGCAAGCGCGGAGGCTCCGGCCTATATATAAGTAGTGGGGTAGTTTTCCTTTTTCGCTCCACCAAAACAATCGTTTAAAATTGTGTACTATACTACATGCCAGGTCGCGGTTTTTTTAGTTGTTGATTGTTTTTTGAGATAGCTACCCGCTTGTTCCAAGTGGTGTTACGGTGTGCCAGGTCGCACTTTGTATCGTTCAAGTCTGGTAGTACTACAAGTCCCTCCATTAAATGAACAACCACCCCTCGTAAAAATTGTGAACAAGCCCACGGCTAAAATTAGCGGAAACGTGGGTTGCCCCAACACGCATTATTATTTATATTTTCTACTCCCTCCGTTCCTAAATATAAGTCTTTTTTATTAGCCACACCTAAGACAAGAATTTTTTTATTAGCAGTGAACCCCACATGTCATAGACACAAAAATTGTGGCAAGATTCCCTTAGGCAAGCCAAAGTGTGTCTAACAATTTGAGCAACTCAGGTTAGGCAAGTGTGGCAAGTGTGGGAAAAATAATGTGGCAACATAAGACAAACATAGTCACAATCCAAACAGCCCCGTGATTTTTTGTGACATGCATGAAAATTTGGTTAGTTAAATTTATAGTCAAAATTTGGCAAGGTGCATCAAATCAACACATGCAAGTATCAAAAGGAAAGTCACGGCATGCATGCATGCGTTGTACTCCCTCCGTTTCCAAATATAAGTCTTTTTAGAGATTGCAACAAGTGACTACTCCCTCCGTTCCTAAATGTAAGTCTTTTTAGGGATTCCACTACAAACTACATACGGATGTATATAGACATATTTTAGAGTGTAGATTCACTCATTTTGTTTCGTATGTACTCCAGTTCATAGTGAAATCTCTTAAAAGACTTATATTTTGGAACGGAGGGAGTACATATGAAGCAGAATATGTCTACTCCTACATACGAAGTAGCCCATTTGAAATGTGTAAAAAGAGTTTTATCGAATGCAGTGCTTTGATGTGTCGCGTCATCTCGTACAAGCCCGAGAAATTTGATTACTACGACGCCCTCTCCCTCGCGGATTGAGCTCTGGTGCCTTAACTGCACCTGCCTTTGGCTGCATGACAGGTGGGCCAACCACCTGTTGGGCCCACCTATCATGGATGCAAAGGCAGGAGCAGTAAGTAGAAGCTTTCGCTACACGCTATCCCTCCCGCATGAGGTGGACGGACATGCAGCAGTGGATTCGATACTGTAGAAGTAGGAGTAACATCATTGTTCGTCTTCTCGAAGAGGCGAAGAGCCAAGTGCAAACCGAACGTGGCAGTTGCGAACGCTCGCGTGGTGCGGTTCCTTGGAGTACTAGCCAGGCTCTTGCATGAGACAAAATTGCTATTGTTTAACAATTAAACTCCATTATCCATTGGTTGATACTCATTCTGCATAGGTCCACGCGCTTAGCACCATTTCCTCCTGGGGTCACCAATGTTTATTTGCTAATTAATAGCATTCCATGCAATGAACTAGCCATTGCAAGTCATTAAAAGCATGCACACCTCTCATCTCTTATTGGTTGATACGTATGTCAAGAAACAAGAAACAAGGTAGAAGTTAATGCACCGCGCCTAAGTGTTTTGGGACTATTTGGTTTTCGTAAGATGACTTACCCACCTAGATGGAGGGAGTAGTATAGACCTGTAAACTGGAAAGGAGTATTTGCCTTTCTAGAGATTTCAACAAGTGACTAGACTTCGGCTCAAAAAAAACAAGTGACTAGACTACACCGTGTGTAGTACCCCCTCCCCTCCGGTTTATAGGGCTCAAATCTCAAATCTCATGAACCAGGGATTTTGCGATTGGAGGAATGTATCTCGTACTTTACAAAACTACCCTAATTAAACTCATGCATTAATTATGTAGTTCTCCCGTTTTCCTCTCCGCCTTGGTCGCGGTGCACAATATTGAGGCTAGCCATAGTGGGAGTAACTTAGGTAGTAACTTAACACATCCCAAGACAATTTTGCTTATGTGGCAAGTATTTAATGAGGAAAGAGGTGCTTGTGGTAACATAATATGTTACTGTAACATAGCGCTTTCCGAGGCAAAATGAGTCTATGAGATAATAAATGAAGCAATCTATGATACTACTACTATGTTACTTTGCACTATGGAGGTAGTAACTTACACTAGTGTCATATGCGTGACACTAGTCTAAGTTACTCCCCACTATGACCAGCCTGAGAGAGTGCTTTGATGCGTTTTAGTCTCATGACTAAAAGTAGTGGGACTAAAATTGTTAGCCTCATCCATGCTTGGATCCAAATACTAAAGAGACTAAAATCAAGTTAATGACATTTCAAAGCATCCGGGCCCGCGTGCCATCCACCAAATCACAGCGAGGTGCTATAGTCGAGACTCACCTGTCACCCCGGTGTGGCCATCATGACCCGTCATATCACAAAACCCACACCTTTACCAGCAGTGGTAAGGTGGCCTCCAAGTTGGACTGGACGAAGCAACCATCATTTCATTGGAACGCTCGTTCAAGCCCTTTCTTCCCTTTCTTGAAGAAAACCTCACTCCAGGATACTCACTTCTACCATTTTTCTTCTCTACCGACGAAGGAAAGCTGGGCGAATCAGTTATGCTGCTATATTTTCATTCCAATAATGTTCTTTTTGCGAAGCACCGACCGATTCTCACATCCTATTCTTTTCCTGTTTTCATTGCGATTGTTGTTTCCTTTCTGTTAGAAGGGAGAGAGGGATTGGTGGAATAGTTTGTTGTATTGCTTGAGCCTCGTGGGCATATATATAGGAGTACAATGATCTACTTGGAGTACAAGACAAGCCAGAACAAATCCTAGTCTATCTCGTCTTTCCTAATAAATATTATACTCAACATCCCCCCGCAGTCACAATGGTAGCGACGTAGACAGTGAGACTAGAGAAGAATCCGAAGGCAAGCCCACGGACACCCCCCCCCCCACACACACACACACAGTCTTAACGGCCGATGCATCACGGAGTCGTGGCTGGAGTGGCAACCAACGAGGTTGCTCAAGCAAGGCGATAGCCTTTGTGCCGTTTGTCGAGGTAGCCGAGAGCGTGGGTGGTGGAGCCGTGGTCGATGTAGCCATGCGAAGAATGCCGTGGTCGATGTCGAGTCGGGGTAGCCGGTGTCGAGGAAGCGCCGTGGAGCCGTGGGCGCAAGGAGGCGCCGAGTTAGTCGTGGGCGCAGTGGTGTCGAAGTAGTGATGCGCCAGGAAGTAGATGATGTTGACGACGCGTCGCGCCGGGGTTGCCAACCCCTGGGACACATCGTAGACGAAGGCACGCGTCGGTGTTGCCAGCACCGGGCATGCGTAGACGGATGAAGACAAAGTTGACGAAGCGCCGCACCAGGCTTGTCGGGCCCGAGGACACGTCGTGGACGAAGGCACGCGGCGGTGTTGCCAGCACCGGGCATGCGTAGACAGGGACCTGCACGAGCTGTACGCCATGTCGAAGAAGTCGGAGAGGCTAGCAGAGAAGGACTCGACGACGGTTGCGGCGCCAATCGGCACGGGGCCAATGTCGCTCCACGGTTATCGGAGTAGATGAAGCGGTCGGGGTAGATGACAACGACGCTGGAGATGGGCTGGTGCTGGACGAAGACGAAGGAGGTGGATGGGCGGCTACGGCGGCTACAGGGGTAGCGGCGGCGGCTACAAAAGAAGAGCGGCGGCGGCTACAAAAGAAGAGCGGCGGCGGTGGCCGGATAGGTTAGGAGCGTGGCGGCGATGCTCGAAGTAGGCAAAGAACCCGACAGCGTGATGAAGACCGGCGCGGACGATGGCGTTCCCGCGCCAAAGGAGGTGGTGCGGTGCATGCCACAAGACGTTGACGTGCGGGGACGGTGATGGACCGCGGGCCGTGGCGCTACGACCCGAAGGGGCGACGCAGCAGCGACGGGCAGGTCGGGGTGACGACAGAAGACCTCGGGACGGTCGCAGGGACCGCGGGCCGCAGTGCTACAGCCCGAAGGGGCGGCGGAGTGCGGGGTGGTGCAACCGCGTGGACGGCCTCGAGACGGCGGCGTGGACCGCGTGCCACGCTTGCTACGGCCTGACGGGGCGACGCAGTGGCGACGCGAGGGTCGGTGCAGCCACAGGGACGGCCTGGAGTGGACGGCCTCGGGGCGGCGCTAGACCGCGGGCCGCGGCACTACGGCCCGAAGGGGCGACGCAGCGGTGACGCGGGTCGGTGCAGCCGGGAGAAGAACCACGGGGCGGCGGCGCTGCGGCTCGACGGGGCAACGCAGCGGCATCCCGTTGCTCGATCGGCGGAGGGGCGCGCTGAACTCGGAGACGATCTTCACGGGACCTGCGGAGGCGCGCGTAACTGACGGGCCAGGTCGGTCGTGCGGCGTAGATGAGGCGGATCGCGGCGGCGAGCGGGTGATCAAGCCGACCGCGCGCGCGGTCGGGGACGCCGCTCGATGGAGGCGTGGTGGCGGCGGAGTCCGAGATGAAGCCGGCGATGGCGGGCGGCAGGGCGGCTATGATTGGCCGCCGCATGGCGCGAGGCCGCTGGGTCGGGGTGATGCAGGAGTCCCGATCGGAGCAGGGCGGTGACGGCGGCATAGATCGACGGGCGGGCCGGCGCGCAGACGACGACCTTGAGGGCTGCCTGTCACGCGAGGTCGCCGGGTCAGTGAAGTAGCCGGCCGGTTGCGCCGATGTCGGAGTAGAGGCGTGAGGTGTCGATGGCGGCGGTGGGCGACGCAAACCGATCAAGAAAAGATCAGAAAACCAAAAAGTAGACACCGATCAAAGCGACTGTCGAGAGAGAGAAAATCCGGATCAAAGGATCGGGAAAAAAGACTCTCTAGGGCAGCCGGCCAACACGGCCGGCGGACGAACCCTAGGTACGGGCAGCGCGGCCCCCGGCGGCGGTCATGGAGGCCGACCGCCCCGGGGGCGGCGCGCAGGTGCGGAAGCGGCGGCGGCTAGGGTTTAGGATCGACTTGCGATAGATACCATGTTAGAAGGGAGAGAGGGATTGGTGGAATAGTTTGTTGTATTGCTTGAGCCTCGTGGGCATATATATAGGAGTACAATGATCTACTTGGAGTACAAGACAAGCCAGAACAAATCCTAGTCTATCTCGTGTTTCCTAATAAACATTATACTCAACACTTTCGATTGCTTTTTGTTTGTCAGTTCATTGATGGATCCTGGAGCACTAGGCAAAGAGTTGCCGACGGACAACCCACTGGAGACAGCGATCTCCAGGAAGCGAGCACCGACCAACGAGTTGACCATGTTGGCGGGCCAACCCATGGAGACGAAGAACTCCAAGAAACAAGAACTGGCCAAAGAGTTGAGGACGTTGGCGGACGAACTCCTCAAAGAAAGTTGGAAGAACAGCAAGGGCCCCACCGTGCTTACCCTAGGAGCTCTGATTGCCACCTATGTGAGGCTCAAGACCGAGTTTGAGGAGATAGTCGCCGTTGAGAAGCAGTATTCCCCTAGCAAGGTGATGGCCCCCATCGAGGACGAGGAGATGGCCCCCGGAGGGATGAGATCCCCCGGTGAGCTGCACAAGGTAAAAAATAATGGCTTATTACCATAGTTGTGGTTTTTGATTATTTGCAATGTGCTTGCTGTTTGATTATTTGCAATGTGCTTGCTAATATGTTAGTGTTGTGCAGGTGCCGGTGGTTGTCCTTGATGATTCCGATGTCGTGGCCCGTCCTGTTGGCATCACCCCGGAGATCGATTCTGATACCGCTGTCCATCCTGTGGACATTGCCCCAGAGATCGATTCCAATGTCGCGGTCAGTCCTGTGGACATCGCCCCAGAAATCGATTCCCATGCCGCTGTCCGTGCTGTGGTCATTGCCCGAGAGATAGATGACAAGAAATAGTTGGTCGCACTAATCCTTCAGGGTAGTTTGCATTGCCCTGTGTTTAATTACCAGAACGATGTGTGTTATCAAACCATCTTAGGGCTAGTGCATTGTCTTGTGTGGGCGGATCTTGCTACTTTTGTTTGATAGTGAATCATGCGATGAATCATGCGAACCCTCTCCGAGTTATGGAAACAGAATGTATCCTCACCAGCTTTTGATGTAATATATGGCATGCTTAGATGTAAGTTTGAACTGTTTATCATATCAGCAGGGCTTGTTTGATGATTCTTGGTGTTAGTAGGCTAGCTACTGTGTGAGCTATAGTACTTGCAAAACACTCACCAAAGAGAAACGTTGGGGCTAATGAGCTCGTGGTACGCTTATACTTATCCCTCGTCGATCGACCAATAGCCCTAGCTCCTAAAATTGTAGGCTTAGCGATCGATCAAACAATAGTCGACATACATTCAGGCCTCATTTGGTTCATAGGGTAGGAAAATCGTAGCAAAAGTACAGAGAACGTGCAACACAAAATCATAGCAGTGCAGATACGTACTCCCTCCATTCCAAAATAGATGACCTAGGCGGGCTAGTTTGGCCTAGTGGGTTTCAGTGATATGACGTGGTACAGTGCCGTCCAGTCTTCGCGTGTGGTAGCAGTATTGCGGGTACAGTAAGTTTTCTTGAAGAAGTGGAATTCAACGAAGTCATGATGGTTCCTTCGTCCGAACAACTTACGGTGGGAAAGGTTGGGCCTGCGATACAACCGAGGTAGACCAGGATAATTTTGTGCATGGCAGGTGGACCAGGATGGTCGACGTCCCACATGTCGGCGAATGAAAGTATTCTTTCCGATATAGAGGACGAGCAATGAGTATTCATTGTTTATTTTGAATGAAAGCTATTGTCTCCATTGTTACTTCTTGACTTTGTCAATGCCTCTCTCTCCTCCACATAAGCGGGGACTACTTGCTATGCATGCAGCGGGCAGCTGGCGTCTTGAGGGGCCAGGGCGGTAAGAGCGGGCTCCGGAAGCAGTCCGGACTCCAGCATGGCCCACCTCACATTATCACCATATATTTCTTGGAGTCCGTGCGCGGCGAGCGGGCGATCTCTTCTCCCTCCCCCGTTTCTCTCTTCTCAGTCAACGCCCGCCAAGCGATTAGATTTCGGCTATTGACGGTTTATTCAATTACGGTCCCATATGTCAGTGAAATTACAAGACAACGTGATACGGGGCTAACCCGGTGTAGGCTGATCTTTCACGTTTGGAGTGGGATCCCTCGAAGAACACGATGAACATGGGGAAGAACGGGGATAAATCACAAGGGGAAACACTCAAGAACAGGTCCAATCACACATCCACTAGACAATCAAACACACAAGATCCACAAGGTACATGAACAACAAAGAGAAATATACAAGGTAGAGTTCATCCCAAATCCTATGAAGGAGATGAGGGCTTGAATCCTAAAAGGATCTTCCCACGAAGGGGGGCTTGAATCCCGCGGGATCTTCTCACATGGAGGTCTTGAACTCCATGGGAGCGGTAGTCTCTCTCTCTCTCAAGAGTAGAGGTAGGAGCAAAGCTCACCTAAGAATGAGCTATCATATTTGCTAACCCTAGAATGGAGGAGGGGGATGAGTATATATAGTAGTAGCCACGAAGGGTAAGTGAGGGGCGAAAGGGTACATGGCCACAAGCCGAGTCTCTGCACGCAGGTAGGGCCGGAAGTTCCGGGGGCGGTCGGAAGGTCCGGGCACCGGAGGTTCCGGGCAAAGGTCCGGCCAGGGTCCGGGCTATCCAGAGAGTTGGCACACTCTCGGACGGCTTCGATGCGTCGGGGCCGGAAGTTCCGGGACGGCCGGAGGTTCCGGGGGCAGGAAGTTCCGGGCTTTCCAGAAGCTTGTCCAGGCTTCTTCTTCCTTCTCTTCCATGCTTCCCTCGCGGATGGTGTAGGTGATCCTTGGCACTTGCACTCCTCCTTGTTGTCCGTGAAGCTCCGGCAATACCTATGCATGCACATGAGTGGAGGGTCAAGTAGTATACCATCCTCAAAGGGGTCAAGTGAGCACGTGTAAAGGAGAAGATTCACCTTTGTGTATGTGAAGTAGAGGTCGCACGTGTCACTTGCCAAACGGACTCTTGACATGGTGATGACTGTAGCATGCTCCGCATCATCCCCTCCCCCTTGGAAAAGATCCGACCTCGGATCGAAAACCAAATCACCATGGGAAAGAGATGGCGGTGCCGTGTCGAAGAGGTCGATCACCAAGCACTCATCGTCTAGTAGCTCGAAATGGGCACTCGCCAATGTCACACCATTTTGTGATTCCTTCAAAAGGAGCAAATAGAACAAACACTTGGAAAAACAAATGTGGTTAGCGTTAGTGCAAAACCAAGCATTCAAGAGGTGATTCACCAAACAAGTGTCATCATCAAGCATAGCATAGGGTGTGACAAAGGATTGTGACATGGCATGTAAGCACATAAATTGATCACAATCAAGGATATCATGGGGACACGCATGCAAATGTGAGGTAGTGATGCAAATATGTGTGACAAGAGAATAAGCATCTACCTCAAGTTCATAGAAAGCATTCACAAATTGCTCAATGAAAGGTCTATGGTAGGCATAGGAAAGATTCACAACACCAAATAAAATGAAGTGTCTAAACACATGGGTCAAGTGCAAGACAATCCAAGTATAATGTGCATAGGGTGTAGTGAATATAGTGTGGCACTCAACACAATAGAAAGAGCAATTGTTCATCATGTGTGAGGCAATCAAGTCAAGCATGTGACAAGCAAAGGGACATGGCATATGTGAAGAAATGATATTGGTGCAACCAACCATATGATAGTAGCAAGTAGTCCAAGAATTTGATGCAACACACAAGGTATATATGTCATGAGGCATGGAAATGTGGCAATCGTGTATGAAAGCAATATCTCGAACATGCGTGCAAATGGTGCAAGCAACACATGAAGTATGATCCACAATATCCAAGCTCAAGAAGGATGTCACCTTGAAAGCGTGTCCTTGTGCATTCTTCACAATGCCGAAGTGGTAGGAAATGTGGTGTAGAAGCGAGTCGTGGTAGAATGTATGAGGCTCGCTCTCAAGAGCTCAAATTGTCAACTCACGTGAAGTGGAAGTCGACACGAAGTCCAAGTATCCTACACATGCACAAGACAAAACAAAGAAAGTATGCGCATGGTAGATGAACACATCATCCATCATGATGGTTCTCATCTTTTTCACATAACCATTAGAAGCACAAGTGTATGAATAATATGATGCAACAATGGCTATATTCATGGCACTAGGTATATGGTGCAAAGAAGTAAGACAAGCATGCTTCACAAGGAATATGTCAAAATCTCCAAACATATGTGAGAATGCTATGGGGGTAATCTCACGAGCAAGACTATAAGCATTGTTGCACTCAATACATGGAAAAACATCTAGCATGAGAGAGACAACACATGGAGATATATGACAAGAAGCAATATGAATCATGTGCAAAGCATATAGATGGTTGTCATCAACCGCATGAAATGAGAAAGTATGAGTCATTGGTGATGCAACATAAGGAAGCATAGTAATCAAGTCATGCAAACTAGTGGAGCGAAGATGCAACACACTAGAAGAAATCATGGCAATCATGTCATGTGAGAAAATAATAGGCATAGGGAATGCACATGACATATCGCATGCACGAACACAAAGTAAGATGAAAGTATCATCATAGGAATGATGCACAAAAGGAACATGGCAAGAACAAGCAATATCTCCACCAAGCTTGCAAATACACATACAAGTACGAGAATCAATCATCATGTGTAATGCAAAGCATGGGTCACAAATGCATGTCAAAGGCATAGGGATGAGCATATCATGCTAAGTGAACATGGCAAGATGGGCAAATGATATATAATGGACAATAACCCATAGCCAAGTGAGGACCATGTAGAATAAATGCGCGAAGTCTTTACACGAAGAGAACGGTGGGAAAGACAATCCATGAGATCCCAAATCATCGTTGCTCTCTAGAGCTCGTTTTGTCAACTCGTGGGATTGCGAGGTTGACAAGTATTCATGGGTACCTACACAAAAGAGACACAAACCAAAGAAATTGTGCGTGTGGTAAATGTACACATCATACATCATGATGTGTATGTGCACGTGTGAGTTAGAACAAGATAAGCATCGCTCAAAGAAATTTAATGCATGGTATATGAACATGTCATCCATCATGAAAGAATAGTTATTATGTATGACACGATGGGGACACAAATTGAGAATGCATGTATATGGCACATCAATGGCATGTTTGTTCATGGGGAGCATATGGTGCACACAAGTATTGGGATCATGCAATGAATGGGATGGATCAAATTCTCCTAACATGTATGAGGGAAGTATGGGTGTCTCCTCATGAGCAATAGCGGAAACATCATATGGAGAAAATGGACAACATCCAAAACAATGCATATCCAAAGCTAGGTGGGCATGGCATGGCATATGAGATAAATGATGCAAAGGGAGCATATCAATATCATCACAAGAAAAACAAATGCCAATAACCATGGGCTTGTCATATATTCCATAAGTGCAAATTGGGTTTATTTTAATGGCATATGCATAGTCACTATGAAGAGATTGCAAATATGACATATGATTGATCTCATGCATAGCATATGACAAGTCAAGCGGATTAGCAAACATGATGTGACCTAAAGAATTGTCACAAGAAATCCTATGTAACATGGCATCACTACTAATAGACTCCACATGAGAATCATCATACTCATCATAAATGGGCAAATCATTACATGGGGAAATCATACTAGCATGAAGCAAGGTACTAGGTGGATCAACATCATGCAAGCAATCAATGTCAAGAATGTCCACTAGTGGGACTAGAGCATCACCTTCATCTATGTTACCTTGTTCATTCCACTCAAGTGGTGTAGGTGAGGTGGGAAAGACCAAATGGTAGTCATCTTCATCTTGATGGAACCATGTGGGGGTGCATCATATTCCACCATGGCCATCGTCTTGTCCAATGGGAGGACGAAGTCGTCGAGAATCGGCGCATCATCATAAATGGGACCTAGCACAAAATGAGAAGACACAATAGAGGTAGAGGTCAAGTTGTTAGAAATGCAAATGGCCTCACAAGACCTATCAACTATCTCACTCTCTCTATGTGGTGGTTCACTCACTCCCTCAAAGTAGGTGCACTCAAACTCGCATATGGTGGAGTCACTCATCTCACTCAAGTGGTGGGGGTTGTGGCTCTCCTCACATGGGATTTGTGGCAACACATCATATTGGGGCTAGTGGTGAAGTCACTCTCACTCTCAATATGGTGGCAAAAGTCACTCAAGTCATCATACGTCGCCGTGGTCGAAGGGACAATCCCATGCTCAACCATCTTTCGTCGTCGCCGTGGATGAAGGCCTAAGATGGCACATCATCACTCTCCTCCATGACCGAAGGGAAAATCCCATGCTCGATCATCTCGTCATCGTCGCCGTGGATGAAGGACGAATATGGCACATCATCACTCTCGCCTCCAAAGATGGAAGCATCATCCTTGCTTGCCACCTTGTCGCTCGCCTACAAAGCTTGGTCCTTGAGGGTCTCCGTAGTCGTACTCGTTGCCGCACCGTCTTGAAAAAGAGTCGTGGTAGACTCGGCACCATCAATGTCACAAAGAGGGATGGCGGTGAAGTCGCACTTGGGAGCATCGTCTTGGAGCTCGTCGGGCATGGACATCTTGATGGTACTATCCTCATGCTCGTTCTCATGGAGCTTGGTCACTGCGAAGTTTGCTTGGGGTGGAGAAGCCTTGGCCTTCATGAGTTCTTGTTCCGCCTTGAGAGCACCAATGTAGTTGTCGTCGAGGGACTCATAGTTCTCGAGGAAGATTGTCTTGGAGATGTCGTTGTTCAATCCCATCATGAAGTGGAACTTCATCCAAATGGGGTCGTCAACGCCGAATCATCGCAAGGCATTCTTCATCTCCTTGAAGTATGCATCGATGGACTTGGATCCTTGGATGGTGTTCTCCAATTGGCGTTGAAGTTGTTCCGTGTAGGTTGGAGGCACAAACTCTCGCCGCAAAGCTCTCTTCCTCTTGGGCCAACTCATCTCGTAGCTCTCCGAAGGTGTGTGAAGCCACCATGCCAATGCGTAGTCGTGGAAGTTTCTCGTGGCGCACTTCACTTGATCTTCGAAAGGGACTTGATGTAGCGTGAGGTAGTTGTCCATCAAACTCTCCCAATCGAGGTACTCCTCGGGTTCTTGAGTCCCATAGAAAGGAATCTCATGGTCGATGTCAAGGTCGTAGTAGCTCGTTGAAGTCGCGGACTTGAGCTTGGGGAGCTTCTCTTGACCGTAGTCTTGGGCTGCTTGTTGGCGAAGATGCCGAATATCCGAAGGCGAAGATGACTTGAAGTCGCTTGGGGAAGATGCCAAGGGAGATGGTGAAGTCGTTGAACGGTTGTTGGTGTTGAGCTCTTGACCTTCACGTTCTTGGTGGTGATGGTGTCGATGCCGATGTGATCTTGCTGGAGATGGTAGCTCGGAAGCATGTGCTCTTGAGCGTCTTCTCGAAGATGAGGAAGATCGCTTGTAGGCCTTGATGAGGGATTTGATCTCCTCCATTTTAGCTTGCATCTTGGCGTCGGAGTTGTTGTTCGTGGCATCAAACTCGTCGTTGTTGTTGTAGACCGAAGGTGAAATGCCTTGCCTATCCATCACAAGACTCGAGTAGAGGTGAGTAGGAAATGAGATAAACAATACCAAGTTACCTTTTCCCAAAGTTGAGGATGTATCCCGTTTCACTCAATGTGAAATGAAAGAATAGTGGAATTGGTACCGGACTTGTTCACTCACACCTATCGAGTAAAGCTTATGGTATAGCTCGGTGAGGATAGTGGCACAAAATTTTAATGCAAAATGTTAGCAAGAGTCAATAATGTTGAAAGAGATTCACAAATTTGCAAGTGAAACAAGTAGACCAATAGCAATGAATGGCACACGGAAACACACACACGGATAGATAAATGGGGTCGTGCAACCAAGGAATGAGCACAAAATGTGGAATCCACGGAAAACGCTCGTGTTGCACGACTCAAGAGAGACGCTAGCACGATTGTTCAATAGGCGGATACGACACTTGTGCACAACCTATAAGATGCAAAATGGATAAATTTTATATCCCAAGTATGCTATGTATGTATGGTTCCCGGTGTTTCTCTCAAGATGATCCAATATGATCGGATATGACAATCTTATATGCAATGTGGTATGATGCTATGGCGCTTGCTTACAAGCTCTTTTGCTCTTTCTCTTTTGCTTAAAAGCTCTTTTTGTATGGCCAATTTTGCACAATGCACAAACCAAGATAGCAATTGTGTATATGCGGGAACAAACTTGTGACACACGATATGATACCAATATATGCACCACGATGATATGGTATGTATGCAATGGGAAGTATGATCACTAATGTGCACAAGTAACGTTGCTGGCAATACTCAAATGGCTAGTCTCGATAGGCAAGTAACGCAAAATGGGCTAAGGGGTTACCAATGCAATTGCAAGGGTAATGTACAATGGTGTTGTCGAGGTTACCGTCCTTTGCGATGATGAGTGGCGGTGTTCTTGATGTAGATACCAAGATGATGGAGACTCGTCCCTAAGTAGCTGAAACATCTTAGGAAACGAAAAAACCGCAAACTCAAAATCTCCAAAGGCAAAATGTCAAATGGTGGTAGCGGAAAAGCGGTGGTGGTATGCACTTGACAATGCGGAAGTGGAATGATGGGCTACACACTGTCGGAGTTGAAGTTTTCGTCCCTAAGTAGCCGAAACACCTTAGGAGACACAAGCCACAACTCAAACAAGCTCAAACAACAATTGGGTTAAGTTGCGATGGTGGAAGTGTATGGTGGGAAAGCTTATGCGGAAGTTATGGAGGTGGTTGATGAAGAAGCAACCACCCCTAAGTATCCTAAACACCTTAGGAGACTCAAGTCACTACTCAAACAACCTCAAATGCAATAAGGATCAAAATGGGTTAGGTTGCGAAAGTCGGTGGTGGCAATAGGGATGATATGGTGGAAGGCCTAGGCAAAGATACCAAAGTTCCAAAAAATTTATGGATGCAAATGGTGGTGAAACCAAAGTGAGGACCTCGGGCACGTCGATAGCTTCAAAACGAGCCAAAGAACACTCAAATCGGAGTTCGGAGCGAAAAGTTATGATGAAAAAGGTGAAAGAGGCTAATACTGAAATTTTGGGGAAACTTTCTGGTTAGGCCGGAAGTTCCGGGGTTAGGGCCAGAAGTTCCGGGGGTGGCCGGAAGTTCCGGGGGTCGCGGAAAAAGTGCCGGGGGTCTGGGGATTTTGGGGGTAAACTTTCTGTTTAGCCCGGAAGTTCCGAGGTGGGGGGTCCGGAAGTTCCGGGGGTCGTGGAATTTTGTCCGGGACGAACCCTAAATTCCAGATCTGAGAACAGGGGCGGAAAAACTCGATTTCCAAGGTCAAAATTGGGGAGATTTCGTGGATGGAAATGGGGGAAAGATGGGGGAAAGCTAGATCCACTTGAAACCAAGCAAATCCATGGATCAAAATCAACAAACCATCATCCAAACCAACAAATCACAAAAAAATGGGGCTATTTTTGGTGGGGATTTTTGAATTTAGGACGAAATCAAGCAAAAGAAGGCTAGAAAACGATGGGAGGGACTCCAAATCCGTGATAAACCTAAGATCTGATACCATATGATACGGGGCTAACCCGTTGTAGGCCGATCTTTCACGTTTGGAGTGGGATCCCACGAAGAACATGATGAACACGGGGAAGAACGGGGAGAAATCACAAGGGGAAACACTCAAGAACAAGTCCAATCACACATCCACTAGACAATCAAACACATAAGATCCCCAAGGTACATGAACAACAAAGATAAAGATACAAGGTAGAGTTCATCCCAAATCCTATGAAGGAGATGAGGGCTTGAATCCTAAAAGGATCTTCCCACGAAGGGGGGCTTGAATCCCGCAGGATCTTCTCACATGGAGGTCTTGAACTCCATGGGAGTGGTAGTCTCTCTCTCTCTCAAGAGTAGAGGTAGGAGCAAAGCTCACCTAAGAATGAGCTATCATATTTTCTAACCATAGAATGGAGGAGGGGGTGAGTATATATAGTAGTAGCCACGAAGGGGGAAATGAGGGGCGAAAGGGTACATGGCCACAGGCCGAGTCTCTGCGCGCAGGCATGGCCGGAAGTTCCAGGGACGGCCGGAAGGTCCGGGCGCCGGAGGTTCCGGACAAAGGTCCGGCCAGGGTCCGGGCTATCCAGAGAGTTGGCACACTCTCGGACGGCTTCGATGCGTCGGGGCCGGAAGTTCCGGGACGGCCGGAGGTTCCGAGGGCCGGAAGTTCAGGGTAGCGGCCGGAAGTTCCGGGCTTTCCAGAAGCTTGTCCAGGCTTCTTCTTCCTTCTCTTCCATGCTTCCCTCGTGGATGGTGTAGGTGATCCTTGGCGCTTGCACTCATCCTCGTCGTCCGTGAAGCTCCAGCAATACCTATGCATGCACATGAGTGGAGGGTCAAGTAGTATACCATCCTCAAAGGGGTCAAGTGAGAACGTGTAAAGGAGAAGATTCACCTTTGTGTATGTGAAGTAGAGGTCGCACGTATCACTTGCCGAACGGACTCTTGACATGGTGATGACTGTAGGATGCTCTGCATCACAACGCGTGTCCCCTTTGGTGAGCGGCGTGCGAGCCGGACTGTCGGGGTTGCGACGCGTACGAGTCATAAGTGTGCGGCCTTTTCCTTTAGAACTTGCGAAGCATAACATTTTCGCGCGATCGATCGATAGAAATCCAGAACAAAATGACGAGGGCGGTGCTTTCCCACTCGTTAGGCGGGCTAGTTCGAGTGATATACGTGCTATAGTGCCGTCCACTTGCTCCATTTTTTATGTAAGCAAGAGTTTACACTCGTACGCGGGAGGAGTGCGAAACACCGCGGATCTGATTTTGATCGAGGGATAACTGTTCCCTGCCAAATAATGGAGGATTGTTAGAGATTATAGCATGATAGTTAGGGCATCTCCAGCGCTGGCCTACAAATTTACACCGGCATCTATCCGAGGACACTGATGGATGCCATCCGATGCTGCCCGCATACCTTTCGACAACTATATGAACTAACCGGACGAAATTCGTGCAAACAAAGAAAATTTCAAATTAACCGAATGAAATTAACCGAATGAAATTAACCGGATGAAATTCATTACATTTCAAAAACTTTTCCTACAAACTGGACGAAATTCATTACATATTTCGCACAAACTGTACTAAACCTACTGTAAACCTAATCTAAACGAACGCCGGCACCCGACCACCAAGTCCGGCCATGAACCCGAGAAAGCCGGCCATTGCCTTTGCCTCCTCCTCATCCGCCTCGATAACCTCCTCCTCCGGCTGGAGCACAAGGTTATGAAGATTTCCGCCTCCACGTTGCCGTCAAGCGGCTAATCGGCCGCCGATGTTTACCCCACCAAGCTTGGCGTCGACTGAGTGGAGTAGCAGTGGCCTTCCCGGGACCAGAGTGGCGGCGACCTACTGTGTACTACTCTTCCTCGCTGCCGGCTGCGCCCACGCATGCGTGCCGGCTTCATGGTCGTGGCGGCGGAGGGCGACCCAGGGGGTGCCGGCAATCTCCTTCGTTTGCTCTTGCGACAGTACGTCGAAGAGAGCTTTGGAGCGCGCCCGGAGCAGAGCCGCCGATGTCCCTCGTCTGCTCCTGCCGCCGCGCTGCACACTAACCGGTAAGGCAGCGATGGCATCCCGCCGCGCCGAGTTCCTCGCCGCCCACGAACGCACACAAAATGGTAGGGAAACGATGGCATCCCGCCGTGCCGAGTTCATCGCCGCTCGCGACCTCACAACTATCTGGGAGGAATTTGAAGATGCCAAGGCCGAATGGGCGGTAGGGCAAGAGACGGCCAAAGCCGCACAGAGGGAGCGGAAAAGTCAGAAAGCACTCAAGAAAAGAGAGGCCCACCGCCGCAAGAAAGAAAAGGACGGGCGCGCTGCTGCGGAGAGGTCGGCGGAGATCCAAGCACGGTGGGGTGTCGCCGACAAAGCCGGGAAGGAGAACGACGGCGTCTGGCCAGCATGTGAGAAGTAGTAGTACTAGTAGTTAGTGTGTGTGTGTCTGTGTCTGAGTACGAGCATGTACCAGTGCTACTAGTTACTACTGTAGTTTTTGGAGCAAATTACCAGTACTTTAGCCTAGACTAAGTGGAAAAATTCCTATCCTATGCATCAAATGGCATCTCTTTCTCTATAGGAATTGAGATGCATGTCATCTCACTTCCAATGATTTTCATATTCCTATCCTATGAACTAAAGGAGGCCTCTGTTGGAGTAAATACTGTAGCTAGCAGTACTGCTGGTACAGTAGTTTTCTTTGAGAAGCGGAATTCAATGAAGTCATGATGGTTCCTTCGTCCGAGCAACTTCAAAGTGCGAAGTGGGCCTGTGATTTGACGGCTCATTAGTCATTGTTACTGCGGCGCGACGACCTGGGTGACTCTCCCTTCGAGTTCTGCGTGCATGGCAAGTGGACCAGGATGGTCGACGTCCCGCATGTTGGCGAACGGAAGTATTCTTTCCGATATCGAGGAGCAAGGAAACCGCGTGGTATAGTATCACTGCTGATTGGTTCGCAAAAAAAATAGTATCACTGCCGATTTATAATTATTTTTTATTTCTGATGAATGCTAGCATTTCAACTCTTATGACGAAGGGTGCCAAACACGGCACGTGCTGGATGTCCCACACATCAGCGAAAGGAGTGTGACATGAACAGCGTGGTAGAGCCCAGCGTAAAAAAACAGCGTGGTAGAGCGTCTCCACTTCTTCCACTTCTGGGTCGAAGACCACACGTAGTAGTACTTAGCTGTATGAATGATACAAAGTGCGACTTGGAGAGGAAGACACGTCTAGTTGGAAGGTCTCGGGGCATACACGTAAACAAATATAAAAGTTAATATGTGCCTCCAACTAATATAGTAGTACTAGAGTACTTAGACACGTACTCCATAACATCACCGTGCATTGCACGTACAACATTTAGTGGTAGTACGTAGTAAGAGACAAATGCCGCCCAAGAGTTCCCTTCTCGACCTACTTTTGGGTGTTTGGTAGAGTGTATGGAGGGTGCATGAGTCCATACTAGTTTAGCACAAATACACTAGAAGCATGCATGAAGAGAGCATGCATGAAGAGGGGTGTTGAGTTGAGCATGCATGAAGAGGGAACAACTATGCTGAGACGAGAACGCAACCAAACACACCCTGTATGCCACGCATGTTCATACCATTTCTGCCTTTCTACTTCACTTACTGCGCTACATTACTCAGGTTCGTACGTCCACTCCTGGGTACATGTCCGTCTCGTAGTTCCAGTGCCACGTGTTCTTCATATAGATGGAACGATCGTTGCATAACAGTGCGCCTTGATGCTAGATGTCTCGCGTGTTGGCAAAAGGATGAACAAAGCTCACGTAAAAAAAATAGAGTGGAAGAACATAGATTCCGGACGACCGAGAAGGAGCAAGGAACCTCGTGGTGGAGCGTCTGCACTCATAATATTTAATATTATTCAGCGATATAAAATTAACCAATCATCTCCACAGTGGACTGGAAGAGTACGAAACACGGCAGCCTAGTGTAGTTACATCATACTAGTATATGGCTAACCCACGCTATCACCATATTTCTTGGCTTCCGTGCTACACCTATCTCTAGTAATCCAGCAGCCTGTATCGCTTCTCCCTCCTCGTCTCTATCAAAGTGCGGCGGGCTGGCGTTTCTGCCGTCTATTGAGGTCGGTTAACTATCACATGTTAGTGACATGCCAAGAGCATTCTAACAAAAATTCCTTTCACGTTCCGTTTTCAAAAAGAAAAAAAATCCTTTCACGTATGGATTTGCATGTATGCTTTGAGAAACTTGCATGTCCTATACTGCTCCTGTTTGATACTCTAACTTAGCTAGAGGTTAGACTAACTCATGACTAACCCTGAACTAACTATAGCCAAAGAGGTGTTTGGGTGACAGGGTTAGATTGACAATAAATGCACTTCATGGAGAGGGAAAAGTGATTTTTCAGTGGTCCCAATGAGAACTATCTCCAGTTAGCACGTCTTGGGTGGGATAGTTTTTTTTGGTGGGTTTGGTGCAACTTGCTCCAATTTAAACCCTCGTGCTTGGATACTTTAGGGCTATTTGAGCCCCAACTAGCTCAAACTAACTCTAACCCATGGATCCAAACAGGGCCTATGGCCAGTCTCGACACGGAGCAGTCGCGTGCACCGGGAAGCGGCGCTCTCTCGGCCGTCGCGCCACTTCAAAGCTGGCGCCAGTGAGAGGTCGCCTCCGCTCTGGCCGGGCATTAATGCAGCACTGACGCTCCAGGCGACACTGACCGTTTCACGCGGGAAGCGCGCGCTGGCAAGGGAGTATAGGTTTTGAACCGTTTCAGGTGTAGTAGTAATGGTAGTTTGCAAAACTACTCAATTATTGCACTCAGTTTCCTAAGAAATTGTGGTAAAAAATGTTACTCCACAGCCCGCTTCCCTTCTCCTTCCTGCTCGTGATTTACGTGGCCATGTTAACGTGGTTGTGTCAAAAAAATGTCACTTCCTGCTCGTGATTTGCATTATATAATTACAAGCAAGATTCTCGTGCATTGCACGGAACATCAATATGCATTTTTTTACAAAACACCTGTTGTGATTGACCCATGCAGGAGTAATCCCATGTGTAAAAACTAATGATATCTCGAGAATTTTATCGGAAAACTGGTATCTCGAGAATGTCATCGAAAAAATGAAAGATGAGAGATAAGGCGAGGAGGAGTGGAGCGTGGTGGTGACTGGTGGTCGGAATGGGCGGAGGCATGGGGATGGACGGCGCCGGCAGGCGGCAGCGGCCACCATGCATGCTAGATTGTTCCAGAGACTTATTCCTTTTTTAATTGCTGAGCAATGAGGTTGCGGGAGATAATGATGTGGAGAGAGGTGCGGGTATCTTTTGTAAAATTATCATAGTTTGCTTCCTATCCGTCAGATATAGATCATACGGTCTGTATTACAAGATGGCAGGCACACCATCATCGCCAACTCGTTTTTTTATAAGGGTATACAGATGATAAGTTTGCTGACTACTAAAGTAAAGTGGAATCTGTCCATGTTATGCAAGTAAATAAAGGTGATTGTTTATCATACGGGTAAGGTTGGATGAAGAGTGGTAGGAACAAATGCTCCGCCTAGAGCATGTGTGTGTGAGATGGAGTCTTAGTGTGTGGTGTGTGTGTGTGAGAGAGAGAGAGAGAGAGTGAGAGAGAGAGAGAGGAGAGAGAGAGAGAGAGAGATGGAGTCTTAGTTTGTGTGTGTGTGTGAGAGAGAGAGATGGAGTCTAAGTGTGTGGGGGGTGCGTGTGTGTGTGTTTGTGTGTGTGAGAGAGAGATAGAGAGATGGAGTCTTAGTGTGTGTGGGGGGGTGGTGCGTGCGTGCGTGTGTGTGTGTGTGTGTGTGTGCGTGTGTGTGTGTGTGTCCCGGGGTCCTCTATGGCAGATGTAATTTAAGTGTGCATGGCTTCATCATAGAGAGGTGATGTGTATGGCAGAGGCCACCAACGATGGGGTGCGTGCGCGTGAGAGGAGTCGACATCGAGAGAACGTGTTTGTTCGAGAGACACCACGGAAGACTACTATATATCGATGGTGCATGTAGGCGGGAATTAAACAAAGGGATGGTCTTATTGGTTTCGGGGATATAGGGGAAGAGTGAGAGGCGCGCGGGGCGGGGGGGGGGTAGCTAGAAGGAGATTGTTAAGTGTGAGTGTGTGTTTTGCCCATCCAGGCGGAAGTTATGTGCACAAAAGAGGAGAACGATTCGATGTGGCGTTAGGATTGAGGGTAATTAACTACGTATGGAGACATAGAGACCTTGAACGTGCATGTGTGAGAGGTATACATGTATACGTGGGATGTGTGTGTGTGCGCGCGCGCATGATCGAGATAAAAGAAAGAAGACATAAGTCCTAAGATCAACGACATGGGAGAGACGGATCGGTATGACAATATGCATGCATGTGAGAATGCAGGGAAGAAGGCCCGACAATTGAGCATGTGTTTTTGTCTTTAAGAGATAGTGGCGTGGGCTGGAGCATGCATCTATGGCGAGCAGAGGGGGTGAGGCGCAACGATTGTGCAAAAGAGATCAACCTATAAATGCATATGTATGGATAGACATATATAGTGTGGGTGATAGGAAGCAAGACTCCGTGCGAGAAAGAAATGTTGACGGAGAAACTACAGATAGATACAGAGATGGAGATGCTAGCTAGAGAGACATCCGTTAGTTTGGGTGTCGGAGATGACCGTCGGGTGGTTCAAAGGGTGAAGTTATATATGTGTGTGAGAGGGCAC
The DNA here is from genome assembly GCF_018294505.1 of Triticum aestivum. NCBI lineage: Eukaryota > Viridiplantae > Streptophyta > Magnoliopsida > Poales > Poaceae > Triticum > Triticum aestivum. The sequence continues at coordinate 362,079,415 of NC_057813.1, forward strand.
TTGACTGCATGCATGTAGAGAGAAACATATGTAGTGTGCGTGATAGGAATCAAGAGTGAGGGCGAGAAAGAAGGTTGATGGAGAAACAGATAAATAGAAAGATAAAGATGCTAGCTAGTGTGCGCTAGAGATAGGAGTCGAGTGGATCAGAAGGCTGGGTTATGTGTGTGGGTGTGAGAGAGATAGAGAGAGGGTGCATGTGAGTCACATACAAACAAATATCAGAGAGAAATGAGATCCAGAGAGACGGAGTTTTGTGTCTGCGAGAGAGAAAGATATTTCACAACGAGAGTGATAGCTAGAGAGACATATGAGGGAACGCAAGATATCTCTAGGGAGAGAGGGTGTGTTTGAGCGACATACAAGAGAACAATGGAGAAATATGAGACCCTGGGAGACAGAGTTTGTGTTTGTGTGTGAGAAAGAGATATTGAAGAGGAAGAGTCGTAGGTTCTCATATCTAAGGAGCGAAAGACATCTCTGTATGAGGGGTGTGCGAGTGGCACACATGGGAATAGTTGAGAGAAATGAGACCCCGGGAGACAAAGTTTTGTGTTTGTGTGAGAGAAAGAGATTCCACATGGAGAATCATAGCTAGAGACACATAGCAGGGAGCGAGATATACTTAGAGAGAGATAGAGTGATGAAGGTCGATGGAGAGAGTACCGTCAGTGTGTTACGAAGATAAAAGATCATTGTCGACATACAGGTAGCACGAGAGATGCCTGAGAGACGATGAATGTGTATAGGTCCAGAGAGATAGTCCTATATAAGCATGAGTGATAGCTATATGAGACGAATATCTGGATTAAAGGGGATTCAAATATTTAAACTGGAGATCACGACATCGATAATATCATAACGCAAATTGGTGTATCAAACATGCATATTCATTTGAATTTGGGCACACGTGTAATGTTATATAGTTTATCAATATTGGTGATCCATAGATTCTTCAATTACAAACAATGCATGGTTTATATGCAATTAGTGTCTAAACGGGATTACACTATATGTTGCGTGTGTGAAACACATTATACTTGTTTGAGCAGTTAAAAAAAACCGCATGAAACACACATTAATTGGAGACAGTTAGCGAGGAATGCATACATTGGATTTCAACATAAAGTGGTTTCAAATATTTGAAAATCCAAATTGATGGATACAACCTTATGAATCTGAGATCATGCCATTTGTAAACCATATTTATGTATAAATGGTGTTGTGCTTTTGAAAGTATATATGTAAAAAAATGATGTATATAGAATGTAATTCCAATTGAAAATGGATCCCGCCCGAAAAAAATAGTAGAATACAAACGGGATTCGAATTGAGTTGGCACGGTAAACGTGCACTGTGCAAAATTTGAACGAAGCGGGGAAAGTCGCAGTAACCGCCCGAAACCAAAATCTGCGAGATGGAAATCACTACTGCCTATCCCTGCCGCGCAAAGCCTATCTGCTGGATTTCTATAGGTTTCGATAGGGGTAGGTTTGTAATTTCACCCAAACGTGACGTAACCGCCTCTCACCCGGATTCATACACGGTGGGCGCCAAAACACAGTGTGCCCTCGGCCGAAATCGACTCCCTCCCCGATTCATATTCATACACGGTGGGCGCCAAAAACAAACTCTCGTCGGCAAATATTCGGTGTATGCGAGATTACCGTCCTATCCCCAACTGACTAATGTTGTTGTGATGTAGTAGAAATTTGAAACGGGGGCTAAGTTTGTAAATTTCCTCGCATTTGAGACAAGCGCGCCCTGACTACATGGTTCCCCCCCCCTTCCTCTCTACCTCCCTTTTCCCCATTCGTACTCCGTGGGCGCCAAAACACCCTCTCCACCCCACCCTCCTCCGTCCGCCGCCGTCCGCCACACCATCCACCGCCGTCCTCCTCCACCATGCCGGAGCTGATACCCTGATGCCGCCGTCCATTACAAGAGAACGACCTCTCTCATCCACGCCTTCGGACCGGGATCCTTGCATCCCGTCCTCTCGCTTCATCCCTGTCGTCGTCCACCTTGTCGGTGCCGCTCCTACGACCATCTCGTCCACCGCGCCCCGCCGCCACTGTCTACCCTCCTAGATCTGCTTCCACGCTGCCGACAGCCATCGCTACCGCAACACCGTCAAATTCTCACCAGTTGCTTACACGGCGCCGCACCAGAGGCGGTACTCTTTTGTATCTGCTCAACTTATTTATCGCAGCAAGAAAATAGATCGCCACTGCTTTACTCTGATTTCTTGTCTTGGTTGCGAAGTTGCCTTTGTCCGGTTTGCACCTTCAGATCCGCCATGGCACGCTCAACACTATACTCCCAATGCTTATGGTTTTCCCCTTTTATATTCCACACTAGTTAAATCACAGTAGACTAAATTTCAAAATTGGGTCAGTCGATTTTTCAGAGCTCGCCGGAGTTCGCCGGTGCGATCCAAGGGGCTCGGGTGGTTGTGGGGCCTCGCCGAACGAAGAAAACTCGACGCGGGTGGGGGTGGGGGTGGCGGAGGAACACAGGCGGTGGGGGCCGGTGGTCCGGCCGGCGGCCCGTGCGGTGTTCTGTATGGGAAGAATCACAGACGAGGAAGAAGAAGGGTTAGGAGACGTAGGATCTTCATCCAACCGCCTGAAATGGTCGAGAGACAGCTGGGAGTTGCATTCTTAATGCGCTCTGGTTCATCATGTGTGGGCACTGCGCAACCAACATTTTATTATCCAAAATCTGCTTGCTCTTCTTTACCATGTTCGATAGTGCTGGCCTGTACGCGATCGATAGGCTTTCAATTACTAGCGGCAATACAACACCGTATTTTCAAGCCAGTTCCACTTTCCCGATTTATATATCGTGGTTATGGTGTACCCCTGTTATGTACACTATGATCTGCCTAGTTGCTGTGTGCTCTTGTTATCATGGTTTGGCAATAAACTATCTATACAGTATATTATGAACCTATCATCTGCCAGCTATCCTTACTTCTGGAGCCTATTTTTTGTGTACTTGTGCCAGATTATATAAATGCACGCACGATATTACAGCACACATGAGCTCTCTCATCAGAATCCAGTGATAGCACATAAGTGTTTACAGGGGCGCCCCTATATTAGAATATCATCTGCATTACAAAGATAATCTCACAACTATTTATGTTTTCATGGTTCTCAGATATTATACGCAATTACAGTGAATATCAGAATCCGCGCATCAGAAGAATATTGTGGAACACTGCAATGACTTACAAAATTGGCACCAAGGCATTGAGTGCCATTTTGGAAGCAATGAAACTCGTACGCTCCCCACCTGTTGATTCTTGTTCAGAATATCATTCTAATGACTATTCTAACCTCGAGGAGTCAAAGGCAGATGGCCTGTCCTGTTCACCCATCAAGGTGCCTGTTCTAATTTGGCAAGGTTTTATTGATTGCGCGTATCTTGCATATGTTGTCTTGCATTTCTTCTACTTTGTTGCACCACCATCTGCTTAGTTTACTCATCATATAACTCGAGATGCTATGCCCATCCATTATCAATACATATTCCATCTGTCGTCATACCATGTTTTTCCACTCAAATGTTGTTCTTGTGCATCAGACATCAAAAAGGAAGAGGGTGATTGCCGAACCTGAAGGAGCACCAGCAAAGTCCTTGAAAAACGTGGTGGTGCCGGAGAAATCAGACAGCGCCCCACTTATATTGGTTGTACAACCAGTGACACAAAACATAGGACCGACTCCAGCAGACTGTACCCATACTTCACTGGCCACACCACTAGCCCCACCACACAGGACCTGCACTCCAGCAAAAGGTATACCGATTTCATTTGCCATAGCACCAGCCGTACCACAGAAAAATCCCACTCCAGCAAAAAGTACAGCAAGTCCACCGGCCGAAGACCTATCCCAACTGCAGAGACGGCCAATTCCTGCAGATTGGAACCCCATTCCATTTATTCCCAGTTTAAAAGACAATGCTTTCAATGTTGTTAGGGACTACGTGCATATATTCCCATCATGGGAAGATTATAGTGAAGACAAACACCATTTTCACATCTTCCTGTCCAACTTACGTGTAAGTGCTATTATTCATGGTTATTATTTTCCTGTTTTCTGCTGATCGAACACATCAATGATTTACATTACATTGTTGTAACTAGGTGAGGGTCAATCTGGATAGTCATGACGAGCAAAGCTTGCTTGTGCTTTTCAAGGAAGCATTGCAGCAGTATCGGTGTTACCTGAGGAAATCACACTTTGATGGCAAGTCTATAAACGAATTTCCGGTGAAGTCTCCTGTGCTAAATTTAGAAGACATTGAATGGAAAAACCTTGTTATGCACTGGTCTCGTTCCCAGGATGAGGTACTGTCTATGAAATCACATGACAATTTGAACTTCTACTTTTCCGCATGTGCCTTACGGATCTTTTTTGCAGGAAATCAGCTCGAAGAAGAATTCCGGTTTGAAAAGAACGACAGGATATCGCAAATATGCTGCCCGCTGCTTTGCTCTTGTTAGTACCTGTTGTCCTGTATCACTGTACTTGCATACATACCTGGTTCATTATGTGACAGCAGTATGCATGATAGCTTGCTTATCAATTGTTCGCTCCAAATTATCTGATCTGTATGAATGGTTACATTAGTGTAGAATATATCCAATGCCAATGAATTTTTTTAGCTCTGCATTGTTCTTGTAAGTACATGCTGTCCTTTATCAGTGTACTTATATTGACAGGTAGTTGTTCATGTACCATCACTCTGCAGCTTATTTTCCTTTGCCCTCCATTTTCTACACATCAGATCTATATTTACTCTTACCATAAGGTTGGTACTGAAGAAGTTTAGCTGTGCATTGCTCTTGGCTGTGCCTTTTGCCTGTATCGCTGCACATACATTTATAGCTACTTGGTTATGTAGCATCACTCTTCATCTTATCTTAAATATTCTCCATTTTTTCGTATATTATCACATCTATATTTACTCTTAACAAAATGTAGAATAAAGGCAATGCTTATGAAGAACATTCTGTGCTAAACTTCTTGAATTGCCCCCCCCCCATCAGCATGGACAAGGGCTTTATAGAGCCTGTCTTCACCAGTAATGTAAGTTTGTCCTTCTCAAGCCTTCAAACTTTGTTGTGTATATTTGGTTAGGCATGACTGCAACAGCTGTTTATTTTTGGTGTTTGCATCAAATTGCATGTTTAAAGTTTATTATGTAGTTCATAAACAAAAGTTTGTCCTTCTCAATTTAAGTTTTCAGTTGTACAACCAAGTTCCTTCTTCATACCATGTAAATTAAACTATACAGAGCAAGTGATCTTCTTTTGCACTGCATGTATGCTTCTGTTCTTCATCCGTAATCCAGTGGTGTGGTGAACCTACCCACTACAGCACAATGTCATATTCTGCAATGTCTTAACTATGAACAATGTCATATCATTCTACTATTATTTAAACCGCCTCTTTATTTGCCAATCTGAAATGGGATGAATTGACAGCACACTAACCATTGATACTTATGAGTTCTTGATCTGTAATCCAGTGGTGTCGTGAAGCTGCCAACTCCTTCGCAATGTCAATTCCTGCCATGTCTTGACCTGAACAATACCATATTGTGTTAATGCAATTTTAAACTGTGTCACTTTATTCGTCAGTAAGAAATGTGATGAATTGTCAGCACTGATACTTTTATGTGCAAAACCTGTCATCTGTCTGCTTGTTTATCTTCCAGAGTGAGGAAGATATAAGTGTGGAACAAGCGCAGTCTCATCATCTTGCTCAGCTGCTTGCGCTGCAGCTCCCCAGTAGGGCTAACCTTTCTTGAACTCTATTGAAGTGTTGTCGGTTTTGTATATTATTTTGTCGGCGTGTTTATTTGCACTGGTGGCGATCTTTGATGCCCAGTGTATGTAATCTGCTGTCTGCTTGTGCTTTATTATCATAGTGGCGAACTTTGATGCCCAGTGGATGTAATATGCCGTAATTTCTTTATTGTATAGTCTAGGTTTTTTCTTATTCACGATGCTGCAGTTATTTTACTGTATATATATCCTGTCTTCGCAGTAAACCGGCCAAACCGTAAAATTACGGTACATAATCGGGCCGTCATGCAATCACGATGTATGATCCGCATCATGGGCCCCGTCAAACTGGCCCACTAGTAGATTCGGGCCTTTAATAGGCCGAGTAACCCCCGGCCCTCTTTTCGCAAGAAAACTCAATGGGCTTTTAGGAGGCTGAGAAGTAGGCTGGGCCTGAAACGTGCCGAATAGCTCACGGGCCGGCGGCAGCCCGAAATGGACCCCGGCCCATGATTGTGCGAATCAATTCACGGGCTTTTAACAGGCCAAAGTTGTCTCGGTCCTTGTTTGGCCCAATCAGATATCGGCTGCGAGCAGGCCGGATGCAAACCGGGCCGTAGTTAGGCCCAACTATATGACGGGCTTTTAACAGGCCGAAATTAATATAGGGCCGAAATGTTAAATGGGCCCTTAACAGGCCGAAACTAATATCAGGCCGAATTACTAAATGGGCCTTTAGCAAGTGGGCCCAAAAGCATAGCGTCCAGTCAACGGGCCGAATCTGATATGGGCCATAATTGAGCCCAAAGCCTCTTAAAGGGCCGGACCTGATCTGGGCCGTGATTTGGCCCAGAAAGTGGGAGGCTTTTAGCGGGTCGGATCTTATATGGGCCATTAGTAGGCCCGGAACGTGGCAGGCCATTAATGGACCGGATCAATTATGGGCCGGCATTTGGCCCAAAACATGGCAGCCAGTTAATGGGCCGGCCTACTAGGATCCTCAAAATCTTGTGGGCCTACAGCTGGGCCGGCCCATTAATGTCGGCGAAATCTCGTGGGCCTTTAGCTGGGCCGGCCCATTATGATCCGCAAGAATTTTGTGGGCCTTTACCTGGGCCGACCCATTATGGCACACAAAAATCTTGTGGGCCTTTACCTGGGCCTGCCTATTATGGCCCGCGAAATCTTGTGGGCCTTTAGCTGGGCCAGCCCATTATAGTCGGCAAAATCTCGTGGGCCTTTAATTGGGCCGTCCCATTATGGGCCGCCAAATCTTGTGGGCCTTTAGTTGGGTCGGCTCATTTAAACTTGATTGGCCGTGCCACGTGTCGACGTATCATAGGCGCCTTTTGTCCAATGAGTGGATGACATCTGTCCCAACGATAAGCCGACACGTGTTTCCTCCAGCCAATGATGATTTTACACATGGAAAATCCCCATTGGTCGGGGCTGTTAACGGGTTATCGGATCCAAAACCCGACCCAATAGCTTAACGGTGTTCCGTTACGGTGGATGCCACATGTCAGTCACCCTTGACGAAAGCACTTCTGTGACGCGCGATTTATCGTCATGGAAGTGGACACTTCCGTGATGATAATTTTGGTAATGTCATCGAACACTTCTACGACAGCACAGGTATGACTATCTTGATTCTGTCATAAATTTGTCATGGATGTACACGCATGACAAAAAATGTGACCTACTATGACAAACACGTATCATCACGGAAGTGTATTTTTTTTGTAGTGTTACCGGCCCTTTCTCGTGAATGAGGAGCGGAGTCCACTCCTCTTGAGAATAACCCACCTAGAATGGAAGATACAGGTAGCCCTAGTTGAAACATGAGATGCTCGAGCATACAAAACAGAATTTCATTTGAAGGTTTGGAGTTTGGCACATACAAATTTACTTGGAACGACAGGTAGATACCGCATATAGGAAGGTATGGTGGACTCATATGGAACAACTTGGGGGTTTAAGGAGTTTGGATGCACAAGCAGTATTCCCGCTTAGTACAGGTGAAGGCTAGCAAAACACTGGGAAGCGACGAACTGAGAGAGCGACAACAGTCATGAACATGCATTAAAATTAATTCACACCGAGTACAAGCATGAGTAGGATATAATCTACCATGAACATAAATATCATGAAGGCTATGTTGATTTGTTTCAACTACATGCGTGAACATGTGCCAAGTCGAGTCACTCAATTCATTCAAAGGAGGATACCATCCCATCATACCACATCACAATCATTTTAATAGCATGTTGGCACGCAAGGTAAACCATTATGACTCATAGCTAATCAAGCATGGCACAAGCAACTATAATCTTCAAATGTCAATGCAAATATGTTTACTTCATAATAAGCTGAATCAGGAACGATGAACTCATCATATTTACAAAAACAAGAGAGGTCGAGTTCATACCAGCTTTTCTCATCTCAATCAGTCCATCATATATCGTCATTATTGCCTTTCACTTGCACGACCGAACGATGTGTATAATAATAATAGTGCATGTGCATTGGACTAAGCTGGAATCTGCAAGCATTCAACTTAAGAGAGAAGACAAAGTAATACGGGCTCTAAGTTAAAAAACAATCATGCATATGAGAGCCACTGAACATTTTCAATATGGTCTTCTACTCTTGACCCCCAAAGGAAAGAAAAGAAATAAAACTATTTACACGAGAAAGCTCCCAGCAAGTAAAAGAAGAACGAGAAATCTTTTTGGGTTTTCATTTTAATTTCTACTACAAGCATGGAAATTAAACTAACTATTTTTTGGGGGGGTTTCTTAAGGTTTATCAAACACACAAGAAGAAAGCTAGAAAAAGAAAATTAAAGTAGCATGGATAATACAATGAAAGAGTATGAGCACCGACAACTAGAATAGTGTGTGAACATGAATGTAAAGCCGGTGACAAATACGTATTCCCCCAAGCTTAGACTTTTGGCCTAAGTTGGTCTACTACCAAGGACCACGGCTACTCTCCCCGGTGTACTGAGGGGTGTAATCAGGATACCACTGGCTGGCCATCTCCTCCGGATCCCACTGGTAGGATGATGCACAATAAGGATCCAGTGAAGGTTCCGGCTTAGGCTCGGGCTCTGGGGTGGATGCTTGGCCTCGATGCGTGTACACCGCTTTCGGCGTGACAAGATAATTAACTGCAGTCAAATCAAACAACAGAGGTGCAGGCAGAATAATAGTCTCATTGTGTTTCTTATTAAATCTCAGGTTATACAGAAGCATCTTATCGTCATTGTCAACAATAAACTCATGCGCTACCATGCTCTTGTAATCTAAAATGTAAGGAGGCAATATTGTCTCCTCTTTCTCATGGTGCCTAATAGGTATCTCAAAATATTTAGCAAGACGTGTAGCATAGATACCTCCAAAGATGGGGCCTTTTGTACGATTCAGGCTTAGACGTTTAGCAATAACGGCACCCATACTAAAACTATTATCACCAAACAAGGCGTGGAGAAGAATAATATTATTAGGAACATTGAAGTTTCCACTATTTCCACGACCAATTAAGCATCGACTAGCAAATATGGCAAAGTAGCGTAAAACAGGAAAGTGTATGCTAGAGATTCTCGCATCGGAACCCTTCTTTGGATCCCCTACAGTAATGGTGTTAACAAAGCCATCCACATCTTTACGATGTGGTTCTTCTAATTTACCCTCGAAGGGTATCCTACATACCACACGAAAATTACGTGACATTTCCCCGAATTCATCATATAAATTAAATGATACTAAAGGCGGTGACTTCTTAGGACAATAATAAAAGTTTTGCACGAAAGTATTGGTGAGTAAGAGATACTGAACGATCCGGTCATGGAGGAAATCGGTGAGGCCTGCATTCTTGATCAAAGAATAATAGTCTTCATAAATTCCGGCTTCTCTCGAGAAATTGTTGCATGGCCATTCACACGGCCGAACTTTTGCTATGCGAGGAAGATCATACTTGGCATTTTCCTTTTCTTTAGCTTGTTTTTCCTGGGAACCTTGGCTAGAAGAGCTCCTAAAAAATCTCCTTAACATTTTCTGAAAATTTCTGAAAATTTAGTAAATTCAAAATAAAAGTTAATAAAACTAAACAAGATTGGTGGCAACTACTCCTACAAGTGCCTAGAGCCTATATCATGCATTAGAATTTCTTGGGACCTCAGAAATTTAACATGCAAGCTCAAGAACAGGGTCACCTATGCAGCAAAAAATGGCAATGAATAAAGCACTAGAACAAAAACTAATTGGACCAATGGAGGAGTCACATACCAAGCAACAATCTCCCAAAGCAATTTTGTGAATGGAGCTTTGAGCAAGGAGATCGAAAATCGCAGCAAAATGAGCAAGAACTCGTGCTTGAGCTGGATGGGATTTTTTTTGGGAAGAAGATGGAGTGTGTGGGTGCAGGAATAAGTGGAGGGGGGACACTATGGGCCCACGAGACAGGGGGCGCCAAGGGGGTGTGGGCGCGCCCTCCACCCTCGTGGCCAGGTGCTTGCCTCTCCTGCAGTGTTTTCAGTGCCTACAATCCTCAAATATTCCATAAAAAATCATACTAAATTTGCAGGGCATTTGGAGCACTTTTATTTTTGGGATATTTTTTATTGCACAGATAATTCAGAAAACAGATAGATAATACTATTTTTGCTTTATTTATTTTAAATAACAGAAAGTAAAAAGAGGGTACAGAAGGTTGTGCCTTCTAGTTTCATCCATCTCGTGATCATCAAAATGAATCCACTAACAAGGTTGATCAAGTCTTGTTAACAAACTCATTCCGAATAACACGGAACCGGAGAAATTTTGAATAACACTAGGTTACCTCAACGGGGATATGAACATCCCCAACAATAAGAATATCATACTTTTTCTTAACAATGGGAAGAGGAAATTCAAAACCTCCAATAATGATAGTTGGACTTTTTCCAATAGAATTGATGCTATGAACTTGAGGTTGTTTCCTCAGAAACTGTATCGTATGCTCATTACCATTAACATGAAAAGTGACATTGCCTTTGTTGCAATCAATAACAGCCCCTGCAGTATTCAAAAAGGGTCTACCAAGGATAATCGACATGCTATCGTCCTCGGGAATATCAAGAATAACAAAGTCCGTTAAGATAGTGACATTTGCAACCACAACAGGCACATCCTCACAAATACCGACATGTATAGCAGTTGATTTATCAGCCATTTGCAAAGATATTTCAGTAGGTGTCAACTTATTTAATCCAAGTCTACGATATAAAGAGAGAGGCATAACACTAACATCGGCTTCAAGATCACATAAAGCAGTTTTATACTAATTTCTTTTAATGGAGCATGGTATGGTTGGTACCCCTGGATCTCCAAGTTTCTTTGGTATTCCACCCTTAAAAGTATAATTAGCAAGCATGGTGGAAATTTCAGTTTCCGGTATCTTTCTTTTATTTGTAATGATATCCTTCATATATTTAGCATAAGGATTTACTTTAAGCATATCAGTTAAGCGCATACGTAAGAAGATAGGTCTAATCATTTCAGCAGAGCGCTCAAAATCCTCATCATCCTTTGTCTTGGATGGTTTAGGAGGAAAGGGCATGGGTTTCTGAACCCATGGTTCTCCTTCCCTACCGTGCTTCCTAGCAACAAAATCTCTTTTATCATAACGTTGATTCTTTGATTGTGGGTTATCAAGATCAACAGCGGGTTCAATCTCTACATTAGTATTATTGCTAGGTTGAGCATCAACATGAACATTATCATTAACATTATCACTAGGTTCATGTTTATCACCTGATTGTGTTTCAGCATCAGAAATAGAAATATCATTGGGATTCTCAGGTGTGTCTACAACAGGTTCACTAGAAGCATGCAAAGTCCTGTTGTTTTTCTTTTTCTTCATTTTGGAAGAACTAGGTGCCTCTAAATTATTTCTCTGAGAATCCTGCTCGATTCTCTTAGGGTGGCCTTCAGGATACAAAGGTTCCTGAGTCATTCTACCAGTTCTAGTAGACACTCTAACAGCAAAGTCATGTTTATTATTTAATTCATCAAGCAAATCACTTTGAGCTTTAAGTACTTGCTCATCTTGAGTGGTAACCATAGAAGCATATTTGCTAATGAGTTTAAGTTCACCTTTAACTCTAGCCATATAATCACTCAAGCGTCCTATCTCGAAGGCATTATTCTTTAATTCTCTACCAACATAAGCATTAAAACTTTATTGTCTAGCCATAAAATCATCAAATTCATCTAAGCATGGGCTATGAAATTTAGTAGAGGGAATTTCAACTTTATCATATCTATAGAGAGAATTTACCTTTACTACCTGTGTCGGGTTATCAAGACAATGTGGTTCTTCAACAGGCGGCATATTAAGACCATGTATTTCTTCAATAGGTGGTAAATTCTTAACATCTTTAGCTTTAATACCTTTTTCTTTCATTGATTTCTTTGCCTCTTGCATATCTTCAGGACTGAGAAATAGAACACATTTCTTCTTCAGAGTGGGTTTAGGAATAGGCTCAGGAGTTGGCTCAATTGGTTCAGGAATTGGCTCAGGAAGAGTCCGATTATTTTCATTAGTCAACATATTATTCAATAGTAATTCAGCTTGGTCGACTGTTCTTTCCCTGAAAACACAACCAGCACAACTATCCAAGTAGTCCTTGGAAGCATCGGTTAGTCCATTATAAAAGATATCAAGTTGTAACATCCCAAATTTTCAATTTGGAATGTTATACTTAGATCATCATTGCATAGCATATTTTGTTGCATTGTTGGCTCGATCCTAGAAATTCTACGCAACTCAAGGACCCACGGAGAGAGTTGGGGATTTCATTATTTTCATATTTGAGTTTTCTCAAATTTTGAAAATAGGATCATTTGATTTTATTTAATTTATCTTCAATTATTTCTACTACCAAAATTCTAGAGAGGGAATAAAATGACTTTCCCAAAATAAAGAAATAATGAAGATTTAATAAAAAAAATCAAATAAGATTTATTTTGGAGTTTTTCGCCTTTTTATTTGAATTTAGGAAAAATGCGCGTTTTTCAAAATTGCATTTAGGCCCCAAATAAATGTTCATCTTGTCCGGCTTGATTTTAGAAGCCGGGGAAATTTTATTTCGGGATTTTTGGAGTCCGTTTACTATTTCTTTCGTTTGATTTTCTGCGCGTAATTATTTAAAAAAAAGGTGAACCGGCCTTGGGCCGTGCCCGAGCGGGACTCCGCCCGGGGGCGCCTTTAAATAGCCGCCGCCCCGAGCCCCAGGCCCGTCAGCCACCACCGCCCGAGCCCACCCGCGCCCCACCGCCGGCCCACACCCCGCCCAAACCCTAACCCTAGATCCGCGCCGCCGCCGCCAGATCCGCCGCCGGACCCCGCCGCCGCCGTCGCCGACCCCGTCGACCCCGCCACCGACCCCGCTGCCGAGGTTCGCCGCCGCCTCGTTTTGCGTGCCCCCGGTTTTTTTTAAATCGAACGGTTTTCTTCGGTTTGTTTTTCGGTTTATTTTATTAGATTGGTTTTTTTTCTGTTCAGTTAAATAGCGAGCGTTCGCTCGTTCGTTCACTTTAACGAACGTGTTTGCCAGACTAGGTTAGTTAACGAACGTTCGTTTGTTAACCTGTTCGTCGTTTTTCTTTTTCTCGGATTTAATCCGTGATTTTTTTGATCGTGATTCCTGATCCGATTTTCGTTTTAGTATAACTTTTCGCTCGTTTATCGGAATCAGGCGACTCAAGCGCCTGGAGTTTCGTCTCGAAACCCTCTTTCCGAATAATCAACTTAAACAAGTTTTTGCTTATGTAAAAGTTGACTTAGATCCAGATTAGTAAAACGAAGTTGTTTTCTTTCGCCGTTTGATTTCCGTTGCTTTGTTTGATTTGATTCTTTTTGCAAACCGGAGTTCTTAAGTTGAACTTTCTGGTTAGATCTTTTATTCGAGTTTTACCTGTGCATTAGATGAGTACTTAATATATGCTTGTTTGTTTGTCTGCGATAGAATACCCGGAATGCCCCGCCTGTTACTTCGAGTCTCTAGGTTTCGCGGATCATCAGCAAGGCAAGTAACACTTTGATCATACTTTTTCTCATACCCAGTTTTTATGCATTAGGTCAATCCCCAAACATTGCATGATTAGGATCTAATTAAATTGTGGGTTATGGGAAGTAGTTGAGGTAGTACCTATTACCTGTTTTATTTTCAAACCCCTGGGAGTTACTTCTACGTTTGCTTATTATGCCATGCTATGCTAGTAGACGTGGATTGGGTGAGTGTATCCATGACAGATGTGAGTTTGTTAATTAATGGTTTATTTAAGGTGGCAACTTAAACACACATCTGGGTGGATTGAGGCACCTGGTTTCCAGGACTTGCCTATTTTTCTTCGGACCGCCACCCAGGCTCAAAGGGATCATGAGATTATTCAAACTATAAACTTCCGCGTGCAGCCACATGCTATTATGGGCTCTAGCATAGTTGACTAAGTCGTGCAAACTCTTACAGGGTGGACTAGCAGATGTAGGGGATGTAGGTTGGTACGGTCTACCCTCTACGTAAGGTGTGAGCGCTTCTGAAAGACTATGTCTCGGTCATCCGTTTCTCAAACACCATGTAGTGCGAGAAACCAAACGGAGGCGATCGAGTCATGTGGGGAAAAGTGTGCAAACCTCTGCAGAGTGTAACAAACTAATCATGGTTAGCCGTGTCCCCGGTTATGGACATCTTGAGTATCTAGTACTTGGATATCATATGAATCTCATCATTGTTACTTCTAATTAATATTGTTGGGATATTAATGAGTACTTTTAATTGGGATTGAGAATGCTGTCAACCATTCTCAATGTTTAACAACCACCATGATAGTTAAATGAATTTATTCCTTTGCAGTAGGGAAAAATTGGCTTTACGCAAAACTGTAACCATAAAGCTTTTCCACCAGCCAAATATGCATGTAGTATAGCTTATTCCATCATGTTTCCTCTATGTGTTACATTGCCAGCATATTCCATGTGCTGACCCGTTTTCGGGCTGCAACGTTTCATGTTGCAGACTTTTCAGACGATGAGTAAGGTGCTTAGGTCGTGGTTCTATACTCAGTGATGCCGTTGGAGTTGATGGACTCGCTTATTCTTCCAAGCCTTCCGCTGTTATCGTATTTAGATGGCCTTAAGCCATACTTATTTCAATAAGTTCTCTCTTGAGACATTCGATGTAATAAGTGTGTGATTGCTACTCTGTTATAAATCCTCCGAGTACTGTGTGGTGTAAGCATTACTGATCCAGGGATGGCATTGAGCACAGAGATCAGACTGTTTGAGGTCTGGTCGCTACACAAGTATTTTATTTTTCTTAAGAGGATGATCAGGCAAAGCATTAAGCAATCGGAGAAGCCTCTCCCAAGCTTGTGGGAGACTCTCTTCTTTGATTTGCACAAAATTATATATTTCCCGCAAGGCAGCTTGTTTCTTATGAGCAGGGAAATATTTAGCAGAGAAGTAATAAATCATATCCTAGGGACTACGCACACAACCAGGATCAAGAGAATTAAACCAAGTCTTAGCATCACCCTTTAATGAGAACGAAAATATCTTAAGGATATAATAATAGCGAGACTTCTCATCATTAGTAAACAGGGTGGCTATATCATTCAACTTGGTAAGATGTGCCACAACAGTTCCAGATTCAAGGCCATAGAAAGGATCAGATTCAACCAAAGTAATTATCTTAGGATCAACAGAGAATTCATAATCCTTATGATGTAGGGTAGAACCCTAGGAAGGATATTTTCACACTTGGAGGGGGAAAATGGAGAGAGATCACAAGAACACGAAGATGAACACAAAGGGACAATCACTCCAACAATTCCCAATTACACATCCACTAGAGTAACAACACAAGATCCACAAGTCTCAAACACAATCAAAGGAAAGATACAATGGCAAAGTTCATCCCAAATCCAAAGGAAGAGGGGTCTTGGTGGTAGTCTTCTCCCAATGGAGGTCTTGAAATCCTCAAGGATTCTTCCCTAATGGGGTCTTGATCCTCAAAGAGGGAAGGTAATGGAGCAAAGCTCACCAAGATATCATCCAATACTTTGCTAACCCTAAACATGGCTCTAGGTACGAAATATATAGGCTTGGGGTCGAAGGAGACGAAGGGGAGCCGAAGATCCAATCTCAACCGGCCATCCTGGGAGGCCCGTGCGCACGGGGTAAGTTGGGCCCGTGCACATGGGGGTCTCGTGGGCACGGTACAGGCCCGTGCGCACGGGGTGCTCCAGCGCCGGGTTCCTGTGTAGCCCGTGGGCACGGGGTCTCTGGGGCCCGTGCGCACAGGGTCACCTGGGACATGCTGTTTTGCTGCTGCTGCACTCCTTCTTGATCCTTATGGCCTTGGGGTGGTTCTCCTTCTCCTTGGGGATGCTCCTGAGCTCCTTGGTGATGTTCCACTTCATACCTACGGATGCATAGCATATTTTGGTGAGGTAGTATACATGTTCCATTTGTGTCCATATGCAAGTCTAGTAGGAAGGAGTTCACCTAGGTTTCCAAAGCACGTGCTCTAGCTCTTGTCATGGGTCCTTGTGGGGGTGGATGTGTTGATGTAGAGTCCATGGGGATGATGGAAGGATGCTCCGCATCATCTCCCCTCCCTTCGAAAGGATCCGACCTTGGATCAAGATCTTCATCACCATGGAAAGGCGAGAGGTCTTTGACGTTGAAGATGTCGCTCACGTTGTACTTGTCTCGTGGGAGTTCAATCTTGTAGGCGTTGTTGTTGTAGCGTGCGAGCACCTTGAATGGTCCATTGGCTTGAGGTAGTAGTTTGGACTTGCGTTCGTTGGGGAAGCGGTCCTTGCGAAGGTGTAGCCACACGAGATCACCTATGTTGAAGATCATGGGTTGTTTGTTGACATTGAGCTTGGTTGCTAGTCGATGTACGTGGCGCTCGATGATGTTTCTTGTATCTTCATGCATCTTCTTGATGTAGGTTGCTCGTGCACTCGCATCCATGTTGGTGTGCTCTTGTAGAGGGAGAGGTAGAATGTCCAATGGGGACAACGGGTTGAAGCCGTAGACGACCTCAAAGGGGGACTTGCCGGTAGTCGAATGTCTTGAGCGGTTGTAGGCATACTCGGTGATGGGTAGACACGCCTCCCACTCCTTGATGTTCTTCTTGATCAACACGCGAAGTGGAGTGGATAGTGTCCAGTTTGTCACCTCCGTTTGGCCGTCGGTTTGAGGATGGTAGGCCGATGAGAACAATAGCTTGATTCCGAGCTTGGCGCATAGAGTCTTCCAAAAGTAACTCAAGAACTTGACGTCACGGTCGGAGACGATTGTCTTTGGTACTCCATGGAGGCACAAGATTTCCCTACAAAAGAGATTTGCAATATGTGAAGCATCGTCTATCTTGTTGCAAGGAATAAAATGTGCCATCTTAGAAAATTGGTCCACAACAACAAACACGGAATCCTTTCCATTTTGAGTTCGAGGCAAACCAAGTACAAAATCCATACTAATGTCTTCCCAAGGTTGATAAGGAATAGGAAGAGGCATGTAAAGACCATGAGATTGAGCTTTAGACTTAGCTTTGCGACATGTAGAGCATCGGGTGGTGAAGTGTGAGATGTCGCGGAACATCTTGGGACAAAAGTAGTTCTTGGAGAGCGTGGCGAAAGTCTTGTCGCGTCCAAAGTGTCCCATGAGTCCGCCTCCATGAGCCTCTTGCAAAAGGAGCAAACGAAGAGAAGACTCGGGAATGCATAGTTTGTTAGCTCTCATAAGATAACCATCCTTGATGTAATATTGTTCCCAAGATGTATGCATCAAACATTTAGCATAATGAGGTGCAAAAGATGGATCATTAGCATACAAGTCTTTTATGTGCTCAAAGCCAATAACATTCAACTCAAGTTTAGTGACAAGCGTGCATATGCGTGAAAGTGCATCGGCAACTACATTTTCCTTACCCTTAATGTACTTGATCACATATGGGAAAGATTCAATAAATTCACTCCATTTAGCATGACGCTTGTTCAACTTGGTTTGTCCTTTTAGGTATTTAAGTGTTTCATGATCGGTGTGTATGACAAACTCATGAGGTCTAAGATAATGTTCCCAAACATGTAGGACACGCACTAAAGCATACAATTCTTTGTCATAGATGGGATAGTTAAGTTGAGCACCGGAGAGTTTTTCACTAAAGTATGCAATTGCTCGTCTTTCTTGCATTAAAACTCCGCCAATTCCGGTACCACTTGCATCACAATGAACCTCAAAAGTTTTGTCAAAGTTGGGCAAAGCAAGAATCGGAGCATGAGTAAGCAAAGACTTGAGCTCATCAAAATCGGTTGATTGCAAAGATCCCCAAACAAAAGGAGTATTCTTCTTACTCAAAGCATGCGAAGGAGCGGCGATTGTGCTAAAGTTTTTCACAAAGCGGCGATAAAATCCTGCAAGACCAAGGAAACTTCTCACTTGTTGCAAATTGATGGGTTGGGGCCAAGTTTTAATTGCTTCAATTTTAGTTTCATCAACATGGACACCCTTGGAAGAGACAACGAAACCCAAGAAAACCACTTTGTCAACACCAAATGTGCACTTTTTCATGTTGGCATAAAGACTTTCCTTGCGGAGTGTTTGTCAAACAAGCCTAACATGATCAAGATGCTCTTTCATGGTTTTGCTAAACACAAGAATATCATCGAAGTAAACCACAACAAAGATTCCAATGTAAGGTCGAAGTACATGATGCATGAGACGCACAAAAGTACCGGGAGCCTCCGATAAACCCATAGGCATCACTAACCACTCATATAAGCCAAATTTTGTTTTGAAAGCAGTTTTCCATTCATCACCTTCTTGTATGCGGATTTGATAATAGCCACTTTTAAGATCAATTTTTGAGAAAAAGTTGGATCCACTAAGTTCATCAAGCATATCATCTAAGCGAGGAATGGGATGCCTATAGCAAACGGTGATAGCATTTATGGGTCTACAATCAGAACATAGGCGGAAACTTCCATCGGGCTTAGGCACAAGTATAACGGGAACCGCACAAGGGCTTAAGCTTTCACGTACATGACCGTTGTCGATTAGTTGTTGTACTTGCCGTTGAATCTCCTTGGTTTCTTCGAGATTGACACGGTATGGAGATTTCTTTGGAAGTGGTGCTCCAGGGATGAGGTCGATTCGATGCTCGATGCCTCATAGTGGAGGTAGACCCAGAGGTAGCTCATCGAGGAAAACATCGTGGAATTCCTGCAAAAGAGATTGAAACACTAAAGGTAGCTCGTGAGAAGTGTTAGTTGTTGGCTCTCCATCCTTGCACACAAGGACAAAGTGCATCACACTCGATGGGTTCTCACACACTTCTCTCATCTCACTTTTGGTGGCAAATAGGATGAGGTTTTTCTCTCTAGGCGAAGAGGCGCTCAAGTTTGGCTTGTGGCTCTCACTCACTTTTGGGTGGGTCACTTTCTCACTCTTCTCTCCATGGTGGGTGGCTTGCTTGTCGGCTATCACTTGACTAGGAGACATAGGTCGTAGCACATACTCTTTTCCTTTCATCTTGAAGCTATAGTGATTGGTACGCCCATTGTGGACGACACCACGGTCGAATTGCTATGATCGACCAAGAAGGAGGTGGCAAACGGTCATTGGGACCACATCACACTCCAAAGTGTCTTCATATGCACCAATTTTGAAGGATACTTGGACCGTATGCTCAACTCGTATAGTGCCGGAGTCACTTAGCCATTGAACCTTGTAGGGGTGCGGGTGCTTCCTCTTGACCAATTGAAGCTTTGAACATAGTTCTTCACTTGCCAAGTTGTGGCAACTACCTCCATCGATGATGACCTTGACTGACCTTCCATTGATGCCTGCCTTGGTGTGGAAGATATGGCATCGTTGGTCTTCTTCTTGTTGATGTTGAAGTGTCAAGACTTTGGAAACAACGAGAGCAGGGCTCGTATCTTCGTCGCAAAAGACTTCATCATCTTCATCCTCGTTCACGCGTCGGTGCATGACCACTTGCTCAATAGCTTCTAGTTCATCTTCACTCATTGAGTCGTAGGTGCCATCGTCGTTGAGGATCATGGTGCGCTTGTTGGTGCATTGGAAGGACTTGTGGCCTCGGCCGCCGCAAGTGAAACACTTGAAGGAGATTGTCTTGACGGTCTCATCGGTCGGAGTAGAGGAAGAAGCACGCGGCTTGTAGTTGCTTGTAGTAGGAGGAAGGCGACTTGAACTTGACGAAGGATTCTTGTATGATGTCTTGTCATAATCTTGCCAAGTTTGCTTGTAACCTAGGCAAAGGTAGACATGTGTGGTTGAGCAATCCCCATGACCCAAACCTTGTACCTATGACCTACACTTTGAATGAATAAAGCTGGCGAGAATTCTCAAGAAAAAACTCTACCACTTTACATCTAAAGCTCACCCCTGACCACTCTTCTTCCCCTCCCGCCCACGGCGGCATCCTTACCACTTCAACCCTCCACCCTCGCCTAGTTTAAGCTCTCTTCACCTTGGTGCCGACGAAGGACACCACATGTGGCCGTGCTCACCATGATCATTGCGGGGATAACTTGACAATGTCCTCACGCATGAGGTGAGGCACCCCGTGCAAGATCTGGTGAGGAGGAGGCCTTCCTCACGAGATCTGGCAGAGCAAGGCAGCATCCAGGCCGTCGCCCTTCTCTAGCGCGGCGGAGGCTCGAACTGGCGCCTTGCCCAGTCTGTCTCCTTTCTTTTGGGCCTCGAGGATGTCGTAGAAGGCTCGTGCCCCGTCGTCCACAACTCGTTGCTTTTCCGACAGCTTGGAGGCCAAAGAAGTGGCGAGTGAGTGTTAAGCCTCAGCACTGACACGTGACCACGAGGTGGTTAGTGATAAGAGGTAAATGCTATTTACGCTTGTAGTAGTACATACACGCTCGTCAATTGTTGGAACTAGCAAAGTTAGTGAGATTGACAAGCTCGCCTGAATTATTGGAGACACAAATGAAGTCCTTAATTGTGTTGCAAAACTGGTCATTGAAACAGAAATTGTGATTTACAAATTGACAATCTTGGTTTTTTTACGGAAAGGCCTTCATTGCTGCTTTGTTAACTCAAATTAAACTTACATCATTTGCTAATGCATTGAGAATAAAAGTGGGAAGTGCATCCGACCACACTGTCGGTGGATTACCCCTCCCATAGCTAGCTAACTCATGAGCAACCATATTTGTCTCTCTAAAACAATATTCGATAATGACCTTTCCAAAATCTTGCAGTAGACTGCGACAATCATCTAAAATTGGTGAAGCCACTAGTGTATACCCTTCATTCAACTTCAGAGAGTCTATGACAATAATACTGTCCAACTGAAACGTGATTTTGTCACAACAGAGTCCTCGAATATACAAGCTTCCTTGCACATCGCCTCCGCCTCCGCTGAAACCACATTAGCCAGATGTGTCATCTGTGGTGTTGCTGATAAACCCTTGTGCGATAATTGGAGCAACGAGCAAGGGCCTACTGACCTTACCGTTAGCACCTTGAAACACTAGTACAAATGCCCGTGCGTTGCACCCGGCAAAAAAAGAGTACAGCCTGCTTCATATGCTACAAATAAAAAAATGTGTATTCCTCAAAACATAATTGAGCAATAAATCATGTGTGTGGTTAGCCTAAAAAAATACCTGCTTCATGTGCCATGGTGCATCTTTTTTATATCTAATTTTAATAAATGTTGATGATAAGGTTAAACCTGGAAATTTTCTTATTTTTAATAAAAGTTAATGTTTACATAAAAATTGGAACAGCTTTTAAAGAATAGTTAACATTTTTACTAAATTGGAATATTTCTCTAAAAAGGAACATTTTTAACAGATGTTTTTTAAGAATGTTTTTTAATTATCTTTTTTTAATTGTTTTTTGCATTATTCGGGCTTGGCCCAAACACAAGGGCTTGCCGTTCTCAGAAAAAGAAGACAATGTCGTTGCGAGATGAACTGCAAGCACCGTCTCTCTTCCGTTCCCATCTCACTATCCCTAGTAAACGAATAGTTGCCCCCTTTGTATTTAATTGCCCGTGCGTCGCAACTCGAACCGTCACATAATTTGCATGTTTGAAAAGTCACATGGATTCAGTTATCTTGGCTAAAGCAAATGCATAAATGAAAAACTTGACTCGGTTTTGCATCTTCTCTAAAATTAAGGACATTACTGGCATAGTTGGTCACCAATTACCCGCTGCTAAGTGAAAAACAATTGATCAACTGAAGCAAATATGTCAGTGCGTTGCATTTTTACATGCCAAAAGACTAAAAGCGTTCTCTCTAGGGTCTAGGTTTTCTATTTGAACATGGTACCCCATTCATATCGTTGTTTCTCATCCTTCTAAGTCTTTCAATTGTGGTGATTGTGGTGTTCACCTAATTACAAGTACGTCTGAACATGTGCAATGCCAAGGCGACGAACTCGACCATTGAACCGCGATACGCGACCCTTAAGGCACCGACACCCCGTGTTCTCAAGGGTGGGTGCTAATCAGAAATCACAATCTTATTACATATTGCAGGTCATCTTAATTATACAGCCAATGGTATTAGACAATCAGACTCGGTATCTCCCCCCCCCCCCCCCACACACACACACACAATCCCTCTTAATTACCTTGCCCATTTATTTATTTATTTTACGGGTGAAATACTTATATTAACTTAGCTAAACTATCACTAACCTTACATGAGTAATAAAAGAATCACGGAGAGACACAAGATATCTAATTTCCTTAACGGGCAAGAATAGATCGACCTGTCCACCTCCTTAGACAGAGCCAACTTGACTGCTACAATGTTATCTATCTCATAATTGGTAGGTCACTCCTCTGGAGAGCAAATAACAAGCCTTCCATGCAAGGGCATCACGGCATGAGAAAAGTTGAGAAAAGTTGCCTATAGGTTACAATCTGGATGCATGCACCTCTATTTTTTCTCAGTTTCCCACAATTCCGGCCAATCAAGTATACGTGCCCACAAATCCATTTAATTGGAGCCAATCAGCATGACTGTATGTATGTTTCCTCTTTATCCTCTTGTTTATTAGTTCGTGAGGAAGCTTGCTGACATCTCATGCAACTTGCAAACATATTTAAATTGATGGAATTTAGTATAAAAATTCGAGGTGGTACTATTTAATTAGCCGCTGAACCATCCTTGTGATCGTGTGCTAGCCTAGTTGGTTGGACTCTATGGTTTGGTTGTGTTGGTCCTGGGTTCAAAACCAACACGCTCACAATTCTTTTTTCATACAAGAGGAAAGGTTTTTAGTAGCCCATAAATAAATTTTGATCCACGCTTATTTTAGCGGCCCATAACAGAAATATGTGGCTGGAGACCGACTTACGTAACGGGAGCTGCTCGATCCCGAGGAAAATCCTATTGAACGCACACTGCGTCAAACTGCCGGTGCTTCGCACAGGCGGGTGACCGAGCAGCAACGTGATGGGCCGGCCCAGTGCAGCCGGTTTTGGGAACCTTCTAGAAGTTTTCCTGAACCCGTTTTTTTGTTTCTTTTACCGGTCTTCTGTTTCTTTTTATTCTGTTTCTTTTTCTACTTTATTTTTCATTTTCTAGTTCTTTTTTTCAAGGTTATTTTATCTTTTTAAACTAAATGCATATTGAGATTTTGTTCTTAATTTTCAAAAAATGTTCCGGCTTTTAGAAAATGTTCAAAATTTCAAATAATTGTGGTTTTCGAAAATTGTTCATAAATTCATAAAATGTTCAGGATTTTCCAAAATGTTCTTGTTTTTATTTTCTCTGGAGTTTCAAAAAATGTTCATGTTTTCATTTTCTCTGGAGTTTCAAAAAATGTCCCAGTTTCATAAATTGTTCACAAGTTTCAAAAAATGTTCGTGTTTGCAAGTTTTGTTCAGGAGTTTCGAAATATGTTTGCTTCTCCAAATTTTGCTTTGGAATTTGGAAATATGTTCCCATTTCAAAAAATATTCATGATTTCCAAACAATGATCCTGCTTTTGACAATGTTGTAGTTTTTTGAAAATTTGTTCAAAATTTTGCAAAATGTTCCTGTTTTCAAAAAAAAAGTCAAAAATGCAAACATGTCATGTTTTCAAAAAAAATCGTAAATAAAAAATTGTTCGGGGAACTTGATAAAATTTCTCGTTTTGAAAGACTGTTCGTAATTTCGAAAAATGTTCGCGTTTTCAAAATATGTTCTCTGTTTCTTTTTCCTTTTTATTTTCTTTCCTTTTTTGTTGTTATACTTCATGTTTCTTTTGTTTGAAATTTTCAAATATTCGTTCTCAATTTGAAAAAATGTTCTCATGTTCAAAATTCGAAAAAATATTCGTGTTTCAATTCTGGAACTTTAAAATGTTCTTGTTTACAATTTCAGAAAATTGCTAGTAATTTGAAAAAAATGTTATAGTTTTCAAAATATGTTCACAATTTCAAATAAATATTTCATGTTCGTCTTTTTGAAAAATTGTTCAAAATTTTCCAAAAAGTGTTTGTGTTTTCAATTTTTGGTCGAGAGTTTATAAAATGTTCGTGTTTGCTTAATTTTCATTTGGAATTTCGAAAAATGTTCCCAATTTCAGAAAAAGCGTTTATGATTTCAAAAAATGTGTCAGTTTTGTAAAACAATTAAATTTGAACAGTGTTTGCGTTTCAGAAAACACTCAATTTTTTAAAAAAATTGCGTTCAAAATTCTGAAAATAATTCGGATATGCGATGCCTATTGTTTCTTTAATGCTTGACGTTGGTCGCGGCTCGAGCTTTGTAGGAAGAGATCGCTGGTTCGATTCCTAGTGGTGTCGTATTTATTTTCTGGAGCTAGAGAGGTTCGCTTGCGGTCATGGGCCGGCCCAGTCGGAGACCGCCTGTGCGAAACTGCTTTGCTTTGCCGCAAAGAGTGGCGAGTAGGAGCTCCCTGATCCCGAGGCCTACATACGAAATGAGTATGGCTCGATCCCGTGTGTCCATGAAGAGTGGATTCATTAATAAAAAATATAGGGACTATTATGTAAAAATACTGACGGTGAACCGAAAGAAGCAATATCGCTTTTATTATTACTAGTACAAATGCCCGTGCGTTGCACCGGGCGATAGATGTGGCAGAACTTGCTTCATGGGTCCTTCTTTGTCACTTTATATATCTTATTTAAATAAATTTTGAACGTGAAAATTTCCTTCTTTTTATTAAGATCTAATATTTTCATTCAAAATGTAAAATCTTTTGAAGAGTAGTATAAAAAATTATGTAAATCGGCACATTTCTCTATGAAATATTTTTATGTAAATTAATTATTTCTACTGTACATTTTGAAATGTTTTTTTGTAGTTAGTAGTGCTTTTTGGGGGAGTTTTTAAGTGTTTTTGAAAAGTCCGAACATATTTAAAGAGTAGTTAATGCTTTTATAGAAATTTGAACATTTCAGAAAAAAATAGTAGTTTTTAAAAATAATTTTCTTTTGTTTTACATTTGTAAATGTTTATTTGGGAATTTTTAAGTTTACATTTCTAAATGGTTACATTTTTTAATTTTTTAATAGTGCGATCATTTGCTTTGTTTTTCTTGGTTGTGATGGTCTCTTTCCCACGGATATGAACGCGAGTCTCCATACTTTTTTTGGGTTTAAATCTTGCACGCCTCAACTTCTCACGTATGTATCTCTCCCAGTCTCTTACATATCTTTTTTATGCCTCTATCTCTCATGTTTCACTCACTTCTCATGTACCCTTCTCTTTCATGTGTCTCTCTCAAACTCTCAGATCTCTCCCTCTCTCCTCTAAAAAGCCTGGATGACGAAATAAAAAACTATGAACATTTTCAAAAAAATCATTTGAGCCTTCCTTCTATTTTATTTAATTGCCTTTTCAAATTCCTTTTGAGCCTTTCAACTGCCTTTTTCTACTTCAAGGTAGACCTCCAAACTTTGCCGATATTTCTTCTATGTTTTCCCCAAGTTCCATTAAAAATCTCAATATTTTTGGAGACTTATAAAACCTAGTCCTAGAGTTTGAATTTAAACTTTCAATCATGCCCATTTATATTTTATGGATCCCGATCATTTTTGTGAGTCCAGGGAAAATAACCCCATGCCCAAACTCTTTTCCTAGAGCTCCTTTTCTTTCCCCAAATCTCTGGGTTCTTTTTCAGAAATAGAAAAAGTGAAAAGCTGAAGGAAGAGAGGGAGAGAGAGCGCCAGCCGGCCCTTTTGGCCCAAGGCCCAGCCGCACCTCGTCAACCCTATCCGCCAGGGGAGAGGCTCGCTCGATCCCGATCCCACTCTTCCGAGCCCCCTCGTCCTCCTCTCGATCCCCAGCCACCAGAGACACGCACGAGAGAGAGGTTCGACCGCCGCCGCCCCTCGCACGCTTGCCTCCCGCCGGAAACTTCGCCACCCGATGCCGTGCCTCCGGCAAGCTCCGCCTCTCCTCCTCCCGTTTTCCCTCCTCGCGCCGTCCTACTCGAAGCAGTCATGCTCTGCCGTGGTCCGCGGCGAGCGTCGCTAACCCCGCGCCTTCCCTGCCGCTCCCCTACCCCATTGAGGACGAGGCTGGCGAGTCCTGCTGCCGTCCCTCTCCTCGTCCCTTTCTCTTCTCTGCCATGGCCACCCGCAGGAGCTCGAGCTCGCCCCGCACCTCCTTCCTGTCGTCCTTCTCGCCGTCGCCTGGATCCACGCCTCCCCATACCCTGCAAGTCCCGCCACGCCACCCTCCTCTGCATCGAGGCGAGTCGCTGCCTCAAGTGTATGCCTCGCCTCCCCATGCGTGGATTCGGTCGCCCTCGAACCATTCCCGCCGGAATCCGGCGTGATCCAGCCGGAGAATGAACGCCGCCGCGTCCTGGAACCTCCCCTGCATGCATCTTCGTGGCTGCACGCCGGCGCAGCTGGAACTTGCATCTTCGTCGCTGCATGCCCCATGTTGCTTTTAGTAAAATTGAAACGTTTTTCTCAGATTAAAAGAGGACTGCGGGTTAGATAACTAAAACAGCAGGGATTTTTGTGTAAAAATGCCGTGACGGTGAACCCGGAGACCCAATCCGTGCTTTATTATTAGGGAGAGATTAGGTAATAGATATAGGTAGAATATAGATATATTTCCCTAATAATAAAGCACAGTTTGACTCCATGGATTCACCGTCACAATATGTTTTTTCCCGTGAATTTACGCTTTCAAATTTTTTCATCTATATTATATTTTCTACATCCGAGGTGGTACTATTTTACCTGCGTGTACTACATATATACATTGGGGAGCACACGCAGACGCACTTAACGCCCAACCCAATTACAAGTTTGATTCCGACTCCACGTGCATATGGCGGATGCCATCACTTCGGGCTTGATCTTCGGCGCCGCCGCCATGCAAGCCGTGCCGCACCTGGACGACGGCATCGTCTCCGAGATCCTGCACCGGCTCCCCACCAAAGAATCGTACCGTCTGCCGGAGGTGGCGCGCAGTGCTCTGCCAGCCCATGTTCTCTGCCGCCACCTCTCCCCGCGGCCGCTGCCGCTCCTCGATGACGGCCCGTCCGCCTTCATCCTCCGGCCACGCGGCAAGATCGGGTACACACACCTCACTCTCGTCGCCACCAACCCTGGCACCAGCTTCCCCGTCAGATTCCCCGTCCTTGATAGGTACAAGGATCGACGTCCTTCGCCACGGCAAATCGTCCGAGTTCCACGGCCAGATCCGACACCCGCCCTCCTCGATAAGGGCACCGACCGAAAAATCAGTTTTCTGCCTTCTCTTCTCCACCGGTGCCGACGACGAAGACGACGCTCCTTATGTGTCTGAGTCTGAGTCCGAGGACGGGTCCACTGAAGCAGAACTGCCGGTGGTCGGTAGCTTGTTTGATGGCTCTTACTCTGAGGACGCCGCCGCTGAACAGGAGGCTCGGGTCGTCGACCCTACCACCACAGTGATGGATGTCGCTGAGCCGGACGTTGTTCCCTCGCAGCATCCCGGCTCGCCACCGACATGATCTAGTTCCACACATTGACTTTTCCCTTATATGTCGTGGCAGGTGAGCTCCCTTCTGTAAAAAGGATTTGAGTGGAAGGTTGAGCGCCCCTTAACATTTAGAAGTATCCTTTTCAACGGTTAGAAACCTTTCTATTCTATGATGGCTAAGTCTGAAGTGCACGGGGAGGACTATGTCGTCTTCTTTGAGAAGACCGTCCCCATGCTCGACATCTCCATCGTCGCACCCCATGGCTGACTCCTTCTGACCCGCAGCCAGAGCGGGTACTATGTATGCTGTGAAACAGAAGAAGAGATTGGATTCGGCACAGCCCATAGGGCGGCCAGGGAGGAGTTTATATATGCAGCCTCTAGGGCACACGGCATAGCCGAGATTACAAGTATTGTTACAAGAGATAAGGACATAAATACAAATACTAACAGCCTCCTGACCTATAACAATATTTTGTTTAACACCCCCCCCCCTCAATCTAAACTTTCCTCAAGAAGATTCAGATTGTATCTATTTGAGACAAACATTGTCTCAGCCAATGGCTTTGTGAATATATCAGCAACTTGCTCTTTAGAAGAGATGAACCGAACATCTAGTGCCTTGGCTGCAACTCTCTCTCGAACGAAGTGAAAGTCTACTTCTATGTGCTTAGTCCTCGCATGAAATACTGGATTAGCAGATAGATAAGTAGCTCCCAAGTTATCACACCACAACACAGGTGGTCTTGCCAAGAAAACCCCAAGTTCACCAAGGACTGATTGGATCCAGATTATCTCAGTTGTTCCGTTTGCAAGTGCTTTATATTCAGACTTTGTGCTTGAGCGAGAAACCGTGGCTTGTTTCCTCGAACTCCAGGACACAAGATTAGGACCAAGAAAGACAGCAAAACCACCAGTAGATCTTCGATCATCACTGCACCCTGCCCAATCTGCATCAGAAAAACAGCTCAACAGCATTGAAGGAGACTTCCTTATAGAGAGACCCATGCTCCGAGTATACTTTAAGTATCTCAAAATCCGTTTGGCTGCTGAGAGATGTGTAGTTGTGGGTGCATGAAGAAACTGGCAAACACGGTTTACTGCAAAGGATATATTTGGTCTGGTAAGTGTTAGATATTGAAGGGCTCCAACCAGGCTACGATACTTGGTGCTATCATCTTGAGACAATGGCGACCCACTTTCCTTGGTGAGCTTCTCGGCCGAAGACATGGGTGTGGTGGAGATATTGCAATTATCCATATTTGCTCGATGAAGAATGTCGCCAATATACTTCTGTTGAGAAAGTACAATCCCCCCTGGCGACGATCTCACCTCAACTCCAAGGAAGTAATGCAGAGGGCCAAGATCTTTGATAGCAAAGGACGCCTGAAGATCAGCAAGCAACTTGGTGGTAGCAGTAGGCGACGAGCTGGCCATAATGATATCATCCACATAAACAAGCATAAACATGGTGACACGAGCATGATGAAAGACAAACAATGAGGTGTCCGCCTTAGACGCCACAAAACCAAGTTGAAGAAGCCGAGCACTGAGCCTGGAATACCACGCCCGAGGAGCTTGTTTAAGCCCATAGATTGCCTTCCGTAGCTTGCATAGATGTCGTGGTGCCTGTGGGTCCACAAAACCAGGTGGTTGTCACATGTACACCTCCTCCTGAAGCACACCGTGAAGAAAGGCGTTTTGGACATCCAGCTGACGCAAACACCATCCACGAGAGACCGCAATGGAGAGAACCAAGCGAACAGTGATCGGTTTGACGACAGGACTGAACGTATCATCATAGTCCAAGCCATATCGTTGTTTGAACCCTTTGGCAACGAGTCGTGCCTTATGACGATCAACTGTGCCATCCGCCTTGTGTTTGAGTTTAAAAACCCATCTGTAGTTAATTACGTTGACATTAGACGGCGGTGGAACCAAAGACCAAGTGCCATTGTGATGAAGAGCCGAAAGCTCGAGTTGCATGGCGAGAAACGCACGTCGAGACGGGTCATACACGACCGTGCCATCGGTGCGTTGCATGGCCTTGCGTGTGTTGTCACGTAGGCAAGTCACCATGGTGTGGCCGGACGGAGCATCGGATCCGCAAGGAGCAAAAGATCCAGGCGGGAGATCCTCCTGGGATCCCGTACCGGCGGCAGAGCATGCGGGACCGAGATCTTCCTGGGATCCTGAGTCGGAAGCTGGCGGGACGGCAAAAACGGCAGCAGCAGCCTGCCCGGAAGCCATGTGTGGCTCAGCCCGAGTCCTGTCGGGCTGGAGGGAGGCCGACCCAGGTATGGACCCCGCCACTGGCGCGGGTGGAGCCGCGGGTGCGGGTGGAGGGGAGGCCGGCCCGTCGAAGGGCGCCACGCGGCCCACTGGGGAGGCCGTTGCACCGCCGCTGCCAGGTGCGGGGAAAGACGCGTCGCTGTCCGCTGACAGCGCAGGATCCAAGACCGGATCAGCCTCGGATCGATCACCAGGATCCTCCTGGGATCCCGTGGTGGTTTCGCCTGGGATTTTCTGCGCCGTGGGGGATCCTGCATCCAAGTTAGCACGCAAACCAGGTGTACAATAGGTCATGTGGTCATGCGGAAATAATAATATGGCATGTTCGGCTACCCTGGGTGGTACGGGAGAGGGGAGAGTACTAGCGAATGAGAAAACTGTTTCGTCAAACGTGACATCGCGAGAAATGTACACGCGGGCAGTGGGCAGGTGTAGGCACTTGTAACCCTTGTGACGAATGATGTACCCAACAAATACACACTGTTGAGATCGAAAAGCTAGTTTATGTGTGTTGTATGGGCGCAAGTTGGGCCAACAAGCACACCCAAACGTACGGAGAGATGTATAGTCAGGTTTGGTGTTAAACAGTTTTTTCATAGGACTTGTGTTGCCAATGACATGACTAGGGAGGCGATTGATGAGGTAGCAAGCTGAAAGATATGCCTCATCCCAAAAACGAAGAGGCATGGACGCATGTGATAACAGAGATAACCCCATGTCAACAATGTGACGGTGTTTTCTTTCGGCAGAACCGTTCTGTTGATGTGTGTGTGGACAGGAAACGTGATGCATAATACCAAGTTGACAAAAAAAGGTGTTGCTGAGTTTCTCGTACTCACCACCCCAATCGGACTGGACACATAAAATTTTGCGAGACAAGAGGCGTTCAACATGAGCAAGAAAATCACGAAAAACATCAAACACATCACATTTCCGTTTGAGAAGGTAAATCCAAACAAACTTACTATAATCATCAAAGAATGAGACATAGTACTGGAACCCGCCAGAAGAGGTTTTGGCGGGTCCCCACACATCTGAAAAAATAAGTTCTAAGGGAAAGGAAGAAACACTCGATGATCTAGGGAAAGGTAGCTGGTGTGCTTTGCCTTGCTGACAAGCATTACACACATGGGTCAAAGACCGACTAGATGAAGCTAGCTTATTTGAAGATAAAACTTGGTGAACAACTTGTGTGGAGGGATGGCCAAGTCTTGCATGCCAATCTTCAGCAGATAACCTAACCGAAGACAAAGCACGAGGAGGTGATGGCCGAATGGGATAGAGCCCATTCTCACATCTGCCTTGAAGTAGAACCCTCTTGGTGATCAAATCCTTCATAAGAAAATGAGTAGGGTAATACTTTAGATAAGCATGATTATCAACGGCAAGGCGATTAACGGAAAGAAGATTTTTGTCAGCATTAGGAACATGCAAGATATTTCGAAGTTTCAGATTGGCAGAAGGAGTAGGAAGGATTGCATGACCACGATGAGCTATGTGCAAACCTGAGCCGTCGGCTGTGTGGATGCGATCCCTTCCTGGATACTTCTCCCGGATCGTGAGGCGATCGAGGTCGTCGGTGATGTGGTCGGTGGCGCCAGTGTCCGTGAACCAGGCGGGATCTCCTAAGATGGAAGGAGGAGATGCAGCAGCGAGACCAGCCATCTTGGATTGTTGTGGATGAAAGGCGTGGTTGTAGCGCTGGCCGCACTCCCAAGCATAGTGCCCAGGGCCGCGGCAGAGCTGGCACTGGATGCGGTTGTCACCACGATCACCGTAGTCACCGCGGTCACCGCCGCGATTGCCACCGAAGTCGCCTTGCTGGTGCGCACCACCACCGCCACGATTCCCGCGGTCACCGCCGCAAGAGTTGTTGAGCCGCCGCGGTCACCGCCGTTGCCGCGGCCCTTGCCACGGTAGTTGCCCTTGCCCCGGTTGGGAGGGTTGTTGTTGGTGTTGCCGTTGGAGTCCCGAGCGACGTAGTTGACGGAGGAGCCGCTGGGATGAAGGCGGGAGGCATTGTACTCATGACGGCGTTCAAAAGCGATGGCGTGGGAGTAAAACTCCCCAAGGGACATGCCATCAAGACGAGTCGTGGCAGCAGTGATGAGAGGTTCGTAGTCGCTGTCGAGACCGGTGATGACAGCGGTGATGATGTCCTCATCACGCATGGCACAGCCGACGGCAGCGAGCTGGTCGGCGTTGGCGCGGATCTTGGCGAAGTAGTCCGCCATGGAGAGGTTGCCCTTCCGGAAAACCGCCATGTCCAGCTTGATCTGGACGATGCTGGCACGACAGTGGATGTTGTACATCTCCTCGACATGCGCCCAGATGGCGCGAGAGGTTTCAAAGCGATGCACCTGCTGCAACACTTCATCGGAGAGAGATGCGAGGAGGTAACTGAGAACAATCTGGTCCTGACGGTACCAGTTTGCATATGCAGGGTTTGGAGCGCGCTCACCCTTGTCATCCGGTTCCAGAAACTTGGCGGGGGCTGTGAGGGTGCCGTCGACATAGCCCGTAGCCCCGGCGATGCGCAGAGGAGGAAGAACCTGGGCTCGCCATAGGAGGAAGTTGGAGGTGGTGAGCTTAGCGGTGATGAGGCTAGCAGAAAGCGGAGGGACGTCGGATGCCGGCGGCCCGTTGAAGGCGGCGGGCAGGGATAGGGTTGTGAGAGCAGCGGAGGAGGAAGCGGAGGCCATCGGGGAACCCATCGTGCGATTACGCGTGATGGCCTGATACCATGTGAAACAGAAGAAGAGATTGGATTCGGCACAGCCCATAGGGCGGCCGGGGAGGAGTTTATATATGCAGCCTCTAGGGCACACGGCATAGCCGAGATTACAAGTATTGTTATAAGAGATAAGGAGATAAATACAAATACTAACAGCCTCCTGACCTATAACAATATTCTGTTTAACATATGCGACCCAGGCGCGAACCGCTGGCTCGCGCTTCCGCCATCAACCATCGCACCGGACCGTGACGCCAACTCCAGACTTGAGTACCACGTCGACGTGTCCACCGGTAACACGGTCTTCACCGTGGTCCTTCTCCTCTGGCGCAGGCCCCACCGCGGCCTCGTGGAAACCTTCTCATCCACGACCGGTACGTGGAATGTGAGGGAGCTCCGGTCGGAAGGCGTGGCGCCGCCTCGGCGCCGCATCCCCCGGCATGCACGTCTGCAGTTGCTTCTACTGGCTCAGCCGGCGCAAGGGCCGCATCGTCCGCTACGAC
The DNA here is from genome assembly GCF_018294505.1 of Triticum aestivum. Classification (NCBI taxonomy): domain Eukaryota; kingdom Viridiplantae; phylum Streptophyta; class Magnoliopsida; order Poales; family Poaceae; genus Triticum; species Triticum aestivum. Next base: position 362,112,736 of record NC_057813.1, read on the forward strand.
GCCGCTCGCGGCCGTGCCTCGCTGCTACGCGAGCCGCTGGAGGCGGAGCAGTCCAAGTGCTGGGTGGGGCGGGCGCTGGGCAAGGTGGGCGCCGCGCTCCGGCTGTGCGTGTTCGACATCTGCGAGGAGAAGGGCGACTCGATGCTCCCGCATGAAGGCCTGGAGGGCGTGCACGGTGTGTGGCTGATGGAGGGCGTGTCGGCTGCCTCGCGCCCGTCGTGGCAGCGCATGCATGAGGATTTGGTGGAGGACATCTCGGTGTGGTACTTCCTGACCGGCGTCGAACGTGCAATTCTTCGGGAGTGCGAGACGTCCCATCCTCACTTATACCTATTTTTATCTTTATCTTTTCTTTACCTGCTAATCTTTAACTCATGTGGAGATGAGGTAGGTCGCCCCTCCTTGCGGACACACGGACAAGGGTCTCACGTTGCCGCCGTGCATCAGGTGTTCCTGATGTGCCCCCTTGCTGCGTAGGTGGGGCTTATTTTCTGTGTCTCCTCAACCTAGATTAAAACATTGTATGATATGTGGTTTTTGTTCTGGTTCATATGGATCAGACAAGAACTTTTCTTTTCTGTTGGGATTTGTAGCTCATTTGGATTCACAATTATAAATCACGGATTAGTTTTCAGAGTTTTCACTCTATCATGTGCACACCACATGTTTGAAAAAACGCCTACCAATATAAGCTGGCCTTAGCTACCGTTGGCGTGCCCCAGTAAATAGTCGGTCCCTTCAGTGGTGGGGGGGGGGGGGTGCTCGCTTCGAAGACTGAATCTATAGGGACAATGTGTTGCATTAGTTCTGATTTTTCCGCTATCGAGTTGCACCAGAAGTAGTTATGGAAGTCCTGGGACTACGATGGAAAGCGGGTCTGGGTGTGGAGCCACCGCCATCTAATAGTACTTCAACTTACAATTCGTGTGAATCCACTGTCTGTTCTCATTGCTTAATTTGCATTGATTGTTCCAGTCACATATAGCTAATTTTAATTTTCATACGTGTTGAAGGTTGATTTGTGCATGAAATGCTTTGTGAATCTGAGCGGTATCAAGGAATCTTGCGCAATCTTTGTTTTCGATAGCAATTGGTGCAGGTACAGAACAGGGAGCAGTTCTCCCTTTGGACATTTGTATGACGTTGTTTGGTAGCAAGTTTTGATGTTTCCTGGTCAGAGAGAACAAACATGTCTCCAAGCATGCCGAAGCCTTTATTCTCAAATTCTTGATGCTGAAATTGATGGCCTATCTTCCATTTGCCAGAGAGATGTGTGTTTGCTTCATTGTCATTTGAATGTGCTGATGAAGAGTTGAAGCTGGAAGAAGCCCAACCATCAAATAATTCTGAAGACCTACGGATTGTCTTCGAAGTGTTGAGCTTAGAAAGAGATGACATAAACTGTGAGCTTTCATCTGAGAAAGTTGTACTGGTATCTGGTTGGAAAACATGTTTCCTATTACCACCGCCCCTAGCAGATCACATTTGTTTCCTAATATCTCTAGCAATTTCTCTAAATCCATTTTTTGTATGTGCTGATGATTCATCATTATATGCCACGCATGCTGTGTTCCTTCAGAATGAGGGGTTTCATGTGGAAGGCCAAAGGATCCTTCAGTTTGCTTTCTCAATGTTTGACTAAACATTCCATTCATGTTCAACAGACCTTACGAGCAATCGATGGAGGCACTGCGTGATCTAGCTTCCTTGTGGCTGGATTGATAGAGGCACTGCATGAGGAACCGAGCCACCGATGCAGGTCGGCGACGGCTCCATTGCACACGGCAGCCGCCACCACATCTGTCGTCTCTGCATCCGAACAGCTGCTCCCTGCTGCTGCTTTGTGAGCCACCTCATACAGTGAGGACGCTGCTACCGCCGCTGCTTCTGAGGATGCAGGAGCCGCCTCATCCAGTGAAGACTCGCCGCTGTTCCACAGTTAGGCCGCCGTTGCCGCCGTTGTTTCACTAAATCGCAGGTTTTTGTCGGCCCCTAAATTTTATCCTCTGCTTATCATGGTTATTACTTGTCCTTCCTCTGCAGAATTGAGCGCATGTTTTTATATTATAGTATAGCCATTGAATTCCTACGTGCACATTACTTTAGACATAGTTAAACTATGCCTATTTAGCAGCTTTTCTACTTACAGGTAATTGTTCTTAACTCTGGTTACATGTCTGTATGGCCGCAAAATTCAAGCAATTGTATATATACATACTTTGCTCACAATATGATCATTGAATACAGTATGACACTTGCCGCTAAATTTCTTCAGCTGTAAATCTGGGAATGTACTTCTCTTTATGTAATTAAGTCTGGATTACTAGATCTTATGCAAATGGCCTTTTTGTTCCTTAGCTCCACAGACGGACGTTGGCTGTGTTCGATGATGGAGCTACCTGTGTTGGATGTGTTGCCGGGTAGGCTGACTGTTTTTGTTAGATCTGAAATACACTGATGCTAATATATAATGCTACTGTCAAGGGCTTCAGTGCCCAAGACAGCGGGGCCTCGACTACGTAGTTCGTAGTCTCGGTGGATAGGAGCGCTAGGGTTTTTGCCTGGCTGCTCAATGGTGCGGGAGGAGAGGATAGGAGACGGAGGAAGAGGTAGGAGATAATAACTTTATTGCTTGCCCTCAAAGGGTGCTGATTATACGATATATAAAGGCCCCATGGGCTGCTAACAAACTAGAAACCTATACATAACAAACTAGTCTTTTATTCTAGGAACTAATGTATCAGGACCAGGACTCCTGCCCAGCCTACGCCTCGCCTGATGCGGTCGACGGCTGCTGCTCCTGGCCGCGTGGCCCACGCCTGTAGGACGTGCCCCACATGACATCTCTTCCCCCCTCGACGAGCAGCTCGTCCTCGAGCTGAAAAGCGGGGTAGCGCTCGACGAAACTGTCAAGATCCTCCCATGTAGCTGATGATGCTGCTTCACCCTTCCAGTGGACGAGTAGCTGGCGAACGCCGCGTGCTAGGCGCGCATGAGTCACGCGCTCCGGTTCTGGAACAGCCGCTCCGTTGTGGATCGGAGGCAAACCCGGCGGTGCAGTTGGAGGCGTGCCGAAGAACTTCTTGAGGAGGCCCACGTGGAACACGTCATGGAGGCGCGAGCGTGCCGGAAGCTCAAGGCGGTAAGCCACGTCGTTGACGACCTCTGAAATGCGGTACGGCCCATAGAAGCGTGGCTTGAGCTTGCCCCTGGTTGGCAAGTTGAGAGAGGACGCGGCGCGCTGGCGAAGGCGAAGCCAGACCCAATCGCCCACGTCATGCCGAATGTCCCGATGGCGTCTGTCGTAGTAGGACTTGTAGACCGCCTGTGCCTGTTGTAGACGATAGCGGACGTCCTCGAGAAGCTCGTCGCGCTCCGCCATGCTCCTGGCCACTGCGGCTACCCTCGTGTCGCCCGGCTCGTAAGAGCGAATAGTGGGAGGGTCACGGCCATACACAAGCTTGAACGGAGTTTCTTGGGTCGCTGTCTGGTAGGCGGTGTTGTAGATGTACTCGGCCCAGGGAAGCCACCGGAGCCACTGCCTGGGACGATCCCCGGTGAGACAACGTAGGTACATCACAATGATCTTGTTAGCAGCCTCCGTTTGGCCATCCGACTGTGGATGAAACGCTGACGTCATGTGCAGCTTTGTCCCGGTGAGGCGCATGAGCTCCCGCCAAAAAGCCGAGGTGAAGACGGGGTCGCGGTCAGAGACCATGGACTGCGGCACGCCATGGAGACGAACAATCTCAGCGAAGAACACCTGCGCCACTGATTCTGCCGTGTACGGGTGGGCCAGCGCCACAAAGTGGCAATACTTGCTGAAGCGATCCACCACGGTGAGGATGACAGACTTCCCGCCCACGCGAGGGAGCGCTTCCACGAAGTCGATGCCGACGTCAGTCCACACGCCCGTGGGCACCGGCAGCGGCAGCAACAGCCCAGCGGGGTGCAAGTGCTCGGACTTGTACCTCTGGCAAGTACTGCAAGTGCGGATGTACTCTTGCACCGTCTTGCGAAGGTTAGGTGCGTGGAAGTCGCGGCGGAGACGATGCAAGGTGCGCAGGACGCCTTCATGCCCATCATCGTGCACGGCACTGAGAATCTCCTGGAGTAGCGGGGACGACGGCGGAATGTAGAGGCGGCCGTTGAAAGTGACGAGGCCGTCGGAGAGAGCCCACGACTGCTGCCGCGTACCCGCCGTGATATCCTCACGCAGCGTGACGAGCGCCGGATCTGTGGACGTCGCTTGCCGGAGGCGATCGATGAAGTCGAAGCGAGGACCCGAGATCGCCATGATCGACGTCTCCTCCGTGTCGCGGCGGGAAAGGGCATCCGCCACCGTGTTTGTACTACCGGCCTTGTACTCCACGGTAAAGTCGAACCCCAGTAGTTTGCCGACCCAATGATGCTGCGGGATGGTTGCCAAACGCTGGTCAAGTAGAAATTTGAGACTGTAGTGATCCGTTTTTACCACAAATTGGCGCCCCCAGAGGTACGGTCTCTAGTGACGAATCGCGAGCACCAGGCCGATGAGTTCCCGTTCATATGCTGCCAGGGAACGGTGACGTGGCGCGGCTGGCCGGCTAAAGAAAGCCACCGGGTGTTGGTCCTGAAGAAGGACGGCCCCGAAGCCGTATGTCGAGGCGTCACACTCGACGATGAACGGCCGCGTGAAATCCGGTAACGCGAGGACGGGAGCCGTGGTGACTGTCGTCTTGAGGGCGTGAAAAGCTGCTGCCGCCTCCGGCGACCAGGAGAAACCATCCTTGCGAAGGAGGGTCGTTAGTGGCGCGGCAACCACGCCAAACTCCTTGACAAACTTGCGGTAGTACCCCGCAAGGCCGAGAAACCCCCGAACTGCGCGCGCCGAGCGTGGTTGCGGCCATTCGGCCACTGCCTGCACCTTTTCCGGATCCATGGCCACTCCTGCAGCGGAGATGGTGTGACCCAGGTATGAGATCGACTCGACGGTGAATGCGCATTTGGATCGCTTGACGAAGAGCCGGTGCTGGTGCAGGACGGTGAAGACGGTGCGCACATGTCGGAGATGGTCAGCCCATGTCTCACTGAAAATGAGGATGTCGTCAAAGAAGACGAGAACAAAACGGCGCAGGTACGGCCGCAGCAGATCGTTCATGAGGGCCTGGAACGTTGCCGGCGCGTTGCAGAGGCCGAACGGCATCACCAGGAACTTGTAGAGGCCGTCATGAGTACGGAAGGCGGTCTTCGGGATGTCCTCCACACGCATCCACACCTGGTGGTAGCCGGAGCGCAAGTCGATCTTGGTGAAGAAACGAGCGTGCCGGAGCTCGTCGAGGAGTTCGTCCACCACCGGGATCGGAAACGCATTCTTGACAGTAATGGCGTTTAGGGCGCGGTAGTCGATGCAGAAGCGCCAGGACCCGTCGGCCTTGCGGACCAGCAGTACCGGGGACGAGAATGCGGAACAACTCGCTCGGATGATGCCCTGGGCGAGCATGGCGGCGCACTGACGCTCCAGCTCATCCTTGTGCGCGGCCGGGTAGCGATACAGACGGACGGCCACCGGGGCGGAACCGGCCAGCAGGGTGATGCCGTGGTCGCGGCTGCGGGGCGGTGGCACGCCGGAGGGTTCGGCGAAGATGCCGTCGAACTCGGTGATGATGGCGTCGAGGAAGTCGCGGCCGCTGCATGATTTCAGGGCTGGCCCGTCCGGTCCTGCAATGCCGCGCCAGCACACCCGATGGCCCCTCCGCCAGAATGTCATGGAGAGGGCGCGGAAATCCCACAGGATCGGTCCGAGCGTCGCCAGCCACTGCGTGCCCAGGACGATGTCGTAGCCCGCGAGCGGCAAGGCGAGGAAATCCTCCGAGAACTCCTCTTGGCCGATGCGGAAGGGCACGGCGCGGTACGCGCCTTGGCACGGAACACGCTCGCCGTTGGCCACCGTGACGCGCATCTTCTCGGTGGTGGGGGATGGCAGCGTAGCACGAGCGGCCGCCTCCTCGGCGATGAAGTTGTGGGTGGAGCCTGAGTCGATCAGGGCGAGGAGGGAGACACCCCCGAGAGTAATATGCATCTGCATGGTTTCGCTCGTGCGCACCCCGGAGATTGCGTGGAGCGAGATCTGAGGGTCGGCCCGCGATGCATCATCAGTAGCGGAGGCCGCGTCGTCGTCGTCGTCGTCCGGCGCTAAGTCGAGGAGAAAGATGCGCTGGCACACGCGGTTGTGGCCCCTGCCAAACTTCTCGTTACAGTTGAAGCATAGGCCCAGGCGACGGTGTTCCACCATCTCTGTCTGGGAGAGACGTTTGATTGGGCGCCCGTTCGGCAGACTGTGGCCATGCTGGGGTGCGGCTGGTGGGGCCGGTGCGGGGGGCGCGAGGCATGGTCCTGGCGTCGGCAGAATGCCCTTCTGCGGAAAACGCACCGGTGGCGCGGCGAAAAGCGCGCACTGGTCGTGCAGCTCCAATTTGCGGGCGAGGCTCATGGCGACGGCGAGGGACTGCGGGTTATGGATTTCCACGTCGAGGTTGAGGAGTGGCTGGAGGCCTGCGGTGAAGATCTGAACTTTCTGCGTTTCCGACAAGGAGCCTGCCCGGGGAAGGAGCGCCTCAAACCGCTCCTGGAAGTCGACGACGGACGTCGTGCGCTTGCACGCCATCAGTTCGCCCAGCGGGTTCGCGCGCAGAGGAGGCCCGAAGCGGAGGTTGAGCAGCTCGGAAAAGCGGCGCCATGGCGGAGTGCCCTCGTCATGCTGGACCTGCATGTACCACAGCTGGGCAGAACCCTCGAGGTTGTATGATGCCATCCAGACTTTCTCCTCCTCGGCGATCCGTTGTTGATGGAAGAAGGACTCGCATCTGTTGAGGAAAGCGAGCGGGTCGGACTTGCCGTCGAACTTGGGGAAGTCCATCTTCTGAAACCGCGGGGGCCGATCGTTGTGGTGCTGTCCGTCATGGCTGATATCGGCGGCTGACGAGGAGGCCGACTTCTCCTTCTGGAGGGCTGCCACGGACGACTGCAGGGATGTCACGGTTGCAGTCAGGGCTTCGATCATCTTGGCCAAATCAGCGGTGGTGGGTTCCGACATGGCGGAAGAAACCGAGGCGGCGGCGGATGGCGGCGATGGAGGTGGGCGGGGCGGCGGGTGCAGCGTGGAGGAGGCCGAGGAGCGGCTGGAACCTGATACCAAGTTGTCAAGGGCCTCAGTGCCCAAGACAGCGGGGCCTCGACTACGTAGTTCGTAGTCTCGGTGGATAGGAGCGCTAGGGTTTTTGCCTGGCTGCTCAATGGTGCGGGAGGAGAGGATAGGAGACGGAGGAAGAGGTAGGAGATAATAACTTTATTGCTTGCCCTCAAAGGGTGTTGATTATACGATATATAAAGGCCCCATGGGCTGCTAACAAACTAGAAACCTATACGTAACAAACTAGTCTTTTATTCTAGGAACTAATGTATCAGGACCAGGACTCCTGCCCAGCCTACGCCTCGCCTGATGCGGCCGACGGCTACTGCTCCTGGCCACGTGGCCCACGCCTGTAGGACGTGCCCCACATGACAGCTACTGCTGGGAGCTGCTGTTTATTTATAGACAACTCCTGAATTTAGTGTATGTTTATATTTTTGGACCTAATTTTGTTCTTGTTAGTCATTAAAAAATTAGTTTTACTGCTCAAAATCATATTACAATGTTTCATGTTACCACAGATCATGGCAAGGAATAAATTTTACTTGAACCAAAATCATATTCTACCAACTTATTTAGTGCATATTATCATTTAGCAGTACGCTGGGTGTACCTTCCTATGATAAATGGAGATCTTCTGTAGATGTACTGCTGTTTAGTCAGGCATTAAACTTCTCAATGGCTGGCCATGAAAGATATTTGAAGCTCTAATTTTCTCCTTATGTTTCTGTTTTCAAAGATAATTCTTACTCCTTTTGGAGTTACCATTTTAAAATATGTTTGGAATTATCATCTGTGTAGATCTGTGCAGATCTCAATCTCTTCATATTTACATCAAAGAGTGTGTTTTACGAATGCTCGTCATGTATACTAAACTCCCTGCCCCCTCCTTCTACTGTCACATGTGTTGTTCCCTTGCCATCAGTGAGCTCCATAAAACACAACTATAGGGCGCAGAATACTTGCCACTTGGTTAGCATTTTAGTTAACGTTGTAGTGTAATACTATATTGTTGGACAATAAATGAATTCCACTACATCCAAATGAACTTATCATGCTTCCAAGAAGAGTAAAATCATTTTTAATATTTTTCTTATATTCATGTTTCTTAACATGTTTGGATCTATAGTTTCCCCCAAAATGCAGTGTTTACTTTCCATTTGGAGCATAAGGTGCAATTTTTATCAGTTGCTGACTGAAAACCCACTTCCCTGGTAAAAACGCTATCCGCCTTCAAATATACTCCCTCCGTAGAGAAATATAAGCTTCTCCGGGGGAGTATACAAGTTCTTTGATAAGGTAGTTGTGGGAAGATTATATTTTTGGTTTACATTGTAAATGATTTGAGTGACCACAAATGTGACTTTTTTTTGTTTCTTTTCAGCCTAGATGAGAAGGCAAGGATGTACTTGAGCAGTATGAGAAGACCTAGTTCCATTATCTCAGAACTCAGAAGTTTCCCATTTACTGACTTCGGTACTATTTTTAAAATGAATGGTCAATCTACTATCAGCACCACGATTATGTGTCAATTGTAGATTCTTAATTGCTTAAAATTATTTTATTTGTTTAATCCCTTCTGTTGATATTTATTCAACAACAAAATATTTCCAAGATTGGTCCGTGTGAGGATTGAACATGTGAATGGATGTGGCATCAAACTAAGTATGTTAACACCTTGCTCACCTTTTTTGCTTGGAGTCTGGCTCTTGCTCCATAGTGAAGCATGGGCACAAATATACGACTAAACCTTCACAAATTACATGATCGTGTGCGTGGATCGTTTCTCCCGGTGCAACGCACGGGCATTTTTACTAGTAGATATTAAAATGTAAACACTAACATACACACACTCACCTCTATGAACGCACACCCAACCCCTATAAGTATCACCGAGAGACTAAGCCGGTAAATTTTAGGAATGACGAAGTCGCCATAGATGTCTCATAGTTGACACGAACGTCCTATCACTCAAAAAATACTGCCAAAAAGACTAGGTTAAATTCAGAAAAAATGCGACTATCTGGACCAAGCTTAGAGCATCTCCAGTCGCACAGCCCCCCCCCCCCCCGGGTGAATTTTTAGAGCCGGTGGCCGAAAATCAGCCCAGTCGCGCCCCTAGGATCTTGTTTAGCGCCGGTTTGGGCGAAATCCAGAGCCGCGATCCCGCCTCGAATCCAAGCGATCGGGTGTTGCCTGGGCGCGCCGGCAGAAGCGAAAGGTGGTGTGGGGCCGCTCTGTCGGTGACGGGAAGCCCTTTTCCCGCCGTTTCCTCCCGCTCCCCCCCCCCCTCGGCTTCCCTCTCTTCTCCGTTCCACCCGTCAAACCCCCGCCTCCTCCCTACCCTTCTGCCCGCCATGCCGCCGAAGAAGTACGTGATGCCCCGCCCCGCGGCGGATCCCACAGCAGACGCTGTCGCCCAGCCGAAGCAAAGGAAGCTGAGGGCGTCGTTGTCCAAGCCCCCCCCCCCCCCGGCATGAGCAACGCCGAGTGAAAGGCGGATGTGGAGCGCCGGGAGGCCGTCACCGCCGATAGGCGCAAAGGGCCAAGAAGGCCAGGGAGAGAGCGGCGCACGCTGCGGCTGCGGCGGCGGCGGAGCATGCGGCCGAACAAGCCGAGGTGGCGCGCGCGGTGATGATGAATCCACCCGGTGGGCACGGCCCATACGCGGCCTGGAGCCAGTAGAGCATCGGCTCTCCGGCCGGGTTCTCATCGTCGCCGCACCCATGGAGCACGCCGTCGCCGGGCTATGCCGATGGCGACGCCCACGGCGGCTTCAACCCCAACATCACCTTCCCCCATGGGCGCCCAGTCCAGCACACGCCCTCGCCCGCGTTCGCCGGCCTGCAGTATCCGTCGTACACGTACTCGCCGTCGGACTATGCAGCCTCACCGACGCCACCTCTCCGTTGCGGCCTCTACTCGCAAGCCTCCTCGTCGTCGCATCTCGGCGACGCCGACGCGACGGAGGCCGACATGGAAGACATCATCGCAGCCGGCTCGGCTGCCGCCATCGCTTCCCCCGGGTTCACTACCCAAGATGGCTCGATTGACCTCGGTGACATGGACGACGAGCTCGACTACGGCAAGGAAGAGCCGGAGGAGGAGGAAGAGCCGGCGCCGACGAGGAAAGGCAAGAAGAAGAAGAAGAAGAAGAAGAAGAAGAAGGCCAAGACCGGCGAGCCGCGCATCAAGTGGGCGTCCAAGGAAGAGGAGTGCCTCGCCGAAGCATGGAAGGTCGTATGCCTCGACCCGGTCACCGGCACGAACCAGAGCATCGAGACGTATTGGGCCCGCATCAAGGCCGAGTTCGACAAGCGCAAACTCGTCGACCCCTACTTCAAAGGCGTCCACATGAAGCGTGGGTCGAAGGCGATGGCACCATTGGGGGGCTCATCCAAACGGCGTGCAACAAATGGCATGGGATCATCGAGGAGGTCGTGGCTCGCCCGTAGAGCGGCACCACGTCGAGGATCAGGTATAGCACGCCGTCCTTACTATTGCCTTTCGCCATGTGCGCGCCCGAGCGCGCGCTAGCGCCGACTGATGTTCTTTTCCTCGGCGCAGCTGCTATGCATGTTCGCCATGCTCCGCCATGACAACAGCGACGTAGAGTTCAAGTACCTCCACATCTTCAAGCGGATCGACAAGTGCGAGAAATGGGCGGGCGTTCGACGCACCCTCGCCAAGGCCAAAGAGACGTACAAGCCGGACGCACCGACCCCGGGCGCGACCGACGGGCGCCCGGACGGCAACAAAGGTGCCAAGAAGGCGAAACACGCCGAGTCGGCTGCCGCACGCGTGCAAGAGTCCATCAAGCACTGCCTCGCCGATGCCAAGACCAGGGCCTCCCAGCGAGAAGAGAAAACTGAGGCGAGGTGGGCTGGTTTGATGACGAACAGCGCCGTCAAACTCGACTTGCTCCAGACCAACATCGCCGCGAAACTCAAACCTCAAGACGCCAAGAAGAGGAACAACGACCTCGCCTTCTTGATGGGCGACGCTGACATGCTCCAGAGCGGCGATGAGAAGTTCAAGGCGTGGTTCTTGGCGGAGCGAGGCCTCATCCTGAACCAGATACCGCCGCCGCCGCCGCCGCCCAGCCCGACTGATGATGATTGATAACCCATAAGTATAGGGGATCAATTGTAGCATCTTTCGACAAGTAAGAGTGTCGAACCCGACGAGGAGCTAAAGGTAGAACAAATATTCCCTCAAGTTCTATCGACCACCGATACAACTCTACGCACGCTTGACGTTCGCTTTACCTAGAACAAGTATGAAACTAGAAGTACTTTGTAGGTTGTTGGATAGGTTTGCAAGAATATAAAGAGCACGTAAATAAAAGCTAAGGGCTGTTTAGATGAAGACACAACTAAGTTAGTTTTAGTAGAGAGCTTTTGTCATGAGAAAGTTATTTGTCCCTAGGCAATCGATAACTAGACCGGTAGTCACTATTGCAATTTTATTTGAGGGAGAGGCATAAGCTAACATACTTTCTCTTCTTGGATCATATGCACTTATGATTGGAACTCTAGCAAGTATCCGCAACTACTAAAGATCATTGAGGTAAAACCCAACCATAGCATTAAAGCATCAAGTCCTTTTTATCCCATATGCAACAACCCCCTTACTCGGGTTTATGCTTCTGTCACTCAAGCAACCCACTAAGCGAATCATGAACGTATTGCAACACCCTACAGCCAGGGACGAAGCTAGAAAAAATGTTTGATGGGGTCGTGTCTATGACAATGGGGTCATCTTCTGCAAATAGATAGTGATTAATACTAAGTTAGTGAAGGATTTCTTAATTTCATTGGGGTCAATTGACCCCAATGCTTACAAGGGAGCTACGTCCCTGCCTACAGCAGAAATCCCTCACGCTTGCCCGACACGGAGAGCACCATAGGACAACACCAATAATAAAACATGCAACTCAAACCAATCACGATCATCAATTAACCCGTAGGATAAAACGGATCTACTCAAACATCATAGGATAGCCATACATCATTGGGAAATAATATATAGCGTTGATCACCATGTTTAAGTAGAGATTACAGGGGGTAAAAGAGGGGTTACACCACTGCATAGAGGGGGGAAGATTTGGTGATGAGGGCGGTGAATTTGTTGGTGTAGATCGCGGTGATGATGATGGCCCCGGCAGCGCTCCGGCGCCACCGGAAGCAAGGGGGAGAGAGCCCCCCCCCCCTTCTTCTTCTTCCTTGACCTTCTCCCTAGATGGGAGAAGGGTTTTCCCTCTGGTCCTTGGCTCCCATGGCATGGGAGGGGCGAGATTGGATCTGTCTCTCTGACTCTCTCTGTTTCTTCGTTTTTCTGGTTCTGCCCTTTCACCGTTTCTTATATATCTGGAGATCCGTAACTCCGATTGGATTGAAACCTTCGCCTAGATTTTTCTTCGAAAATTAGCTTTCTTGCGGCAAAAGAAGAGCGTCAACCGCCTTACGGGGTGCCCACGAGGGTCAGGGGCGCCCCCCTGCCTCGTGCCCCCCTCGGGCACCGTCTCGCGTTGATTTTTCCTCCCCAAAATCATAAATATTTCAAAAATAATCTCCGTCCGTTTTTATCCCGTTTGGACTCCGTTTGATATTGGGTTTCTGCGAAACATAAAACATGCAACAAACAAGAACTGGCACTGGGCACTTGATCAATATGTTAGTCCCAAAAATAATATAAAAAGTTGCCAAAAGTATATGGAAGTTGTAGAATATTGGCATGGAACAATAAAAAATTATAGATACGATGCAGACGTATCAATGATGCCTCCGCGACGCCCAGCCCCACTGACGATGCCTCCGCCGCGCCCAGCAACACAGAAGCCGCGCCGATCAGCCCGGAAGCCGCGCCTACTCCTCCCAGCCCGCGTACGCCGACGACGACGCCGGAGGTTGAGCTCGATGTTTGATGTATTCCTTCCGCGTCCTTCCTTTTTGGTACGTCGAACTACTGCGCGTCCTTTCATTTGATCGTCGAACTGTGACACCGAATCGCCAAACTATTGCGATGATCAGTGAGAACGATCGAGTTCAAATATGGGGCGCCTTGGGGGCGGCATCTGGGGGCGTGGCTGGGAAGAAACGAACCCCAGGGGCCAATCTAGGGGCGAACCGGCGTGGCTGGGAAGAAACGAACCCCAGGGGCCAATCTAGCGCCGGTTCGCCACTGGCCCGCTCTTTTCCGGCCTCTCGAGACTTGAACCCATATGGACATGTTCCACCACAAAGAGCCTTGTCATCTAAGCGATGCTCAGTTTGCGAAACGTAGTACATCATGGCATAGACAAAACACATCATTAACACAATCCCCAAGAAAATTGCAGAAATCTCCGCAAAGTGCTGTTGAGGCCATACAAATGGGATGCCGCATAGTTTATCTAGGAAACTGATTGCAATTTCAGTCTTGTCTTCTGAATTTATTGCAAGAGACCTAATTTAACTTGAGGCTCTACACAGCAATAACAGACCTACTAGCAGGAGACGTGGTAAATAACTTCGATCTTTCTATTATCTGTTGAATTCCACAGAATGCCAAACCATAAGCACAAAAAGGGAAATAAAACAAATGTACAAGGTTAGAAATTGCAGCGCATGACATCGGTTTTAATACCGTAAAACAATTGCCTGTCAAAAAACTCTTATATACAGAAACATGCTACCCTACAATCTTGTAGCTCGGGTTGATAAGATTGTCTAGGCCTGAGACAACCTGGATCGATTCAATAACGTCCCCAACCTTGAGATCAGCCAAGAAATCCTCATTCTCGGTTACATATCCAAACACCGAATACCGCCCATCCAATATATTGGAATTGCTTGGCGTCAGCTCACTTTCTTTCAAGAGCCAGAAGACTTGACTTGAAGCGGAGTTGTCATCAAATTCCTGTCAAGATATGCAGAAGCCTTGTGTTAGAACCAGGGATTTTTTTCCCTCGGTCTGTGTTTCCACTGCCTCCTAAGAAACAGTACTACCGTTCAAACAAATACGGATAAACTTGAATTTGAATGTAAAAACAGGGTCAAATAAGATGTGCATGCCTATAACAATGTAGAGCAGACCTTGGCGCAGTGGTAACAGGTGTTCAAGTAGGTGTGTTTGGTGGCGCGATCAAATTCCGTCCACTCCATTATATATGTGAGCTTTTCACGGTTGTGCACCAGAGAGAACTCAAACCCGTTACTTATTTCGAGGAATAAATGAATTGTACTAACTGTTGGGACACGCGCAACTATAGGTCAGGGCCGCAAACTTATATTTTGACCCAAAACAAAACGATTTAAAATTTTATCTGAATTTTTCGGGAAGTAAAATACTGATATTTTCCAGAAACCAGTTCTTCTAGCCCATCCAAAAAAAAATTTATCAAGAAGAAGAAAAAACTTGGGTACAACTAAGAAAATGGTACTCACTCCATCCAGAAATATAAGACGTACAGGTTACGGAAGCTTTAACTCTGAACAATAATCCAACTATAGATGGATGTTAGATACAAGGTCAGTAACATTGAAAAGTGCTCTATAATAAAAATTCAATTATACTCCCTCCGTCCCATAATATACGATGTTATATTACGGCATGGAGGGAGTATTAACATCTTATATTATGAGATGGAGGGAGTATCAATTTTCTATCATGTATTGCTAAACAAATTCGTGATCAACGATAAATTTGGGGAAGCATGTGCACTTTATATTTCTGGACAGAGGTAATAATTATTTTGGCATATCCTTGATATGTCAAAATTGAAGAGTCCAGGTGAGCCTTACTTCTCTAGCCATTGCCATCGTTCCAAATGCATTAAAAGGAAGCTTTGTTTGAGCCTTGTAAAGACCAAGTTCCTGAAATGCATGGCCATACAAACTCTAAGAACATTCAATCCGCAGCAGCCAGAATTCCCAGCAGCCGTGAACCAAATAAAAAAGTTAAGTGCTGGTTACATACCTCAAGTGTTTCGCCATATATAGGCGCCTTCTCACCATCAACCATTATCTCAAGAGGTATGGTACGACTCTTGCCAGTACTGGGATCAATAAAACCCTCGGCTGGTCCCTCGGGATCTCCCGTCTGAACAACAAAACCATCAGCTGCAAGAGAATCAACACCCATGCTGTATCAGTAAACTTTTTAACTGCTTAGACACACTTGCATGTTCAGTAGTGATTCTGAGCACTAAACAGTAGACATCTTAAACTGTGCTAATTGCTCTGAAAGCATCAATTACTATGCATAACAAACTGTACAAAAATACCAAATGCACCTGAGACATTGGTTACCTCTTTGGATTTCCATGCCATCATAGAACTTCCGTTCCACCAGATCTACGAAGTTCCCAGAAGTCACAGGAGCATTATATCCATCCAGAACTATCCGAAATACACAATCTTCTACGTTTGGATTATCTTTAATCTTAACCGTCATATCCACAGTAGCTCTTCCTTTAAGAAGAGGCATGTTGTTGTATTCTTCTGGTACTTCATAGGGGAAGCCATCGACCATATCTTCTTCTACACTGCAGAAATGCAATGTCCCAGGAAGATCTCAGCTGCAGAGTCAATGGCAGGGTATAAATGAGAAGAGCTCTTTCATAAGAGTTCTCAGTAGTTTTTTACTGGTAGATACAATTCAGTTCTCTAATGCTACAAAGGTATCATATGTCACAGTTACCTTGTTTTCAAGGACATGCGAATATTATAGATGGACACCATAATTTTCCGAAAAGAAAACTAGAGTACCAAATCTGACACCCGAAAGTTGGTTATTAAAACTGACTAAAATAAGGGAAGTGGATCTAATTTAAAATTTAAGGCGATAGTTTTACTCACGTTCCAACATAATTGAGAAGCTCTTTCTGCTTTGGAGCTACCACATTCCTGTTTCTATCCTCAATAATTCGTTGAAGCTCTTCAAGTCCAACAGCTAATTTATCCAATGTTTTTTCTCCGTTTGCTCTTTTTGATTCAGCAAGACCCGAAAGTATTAAACTCCTCCCATTAGTCAGCGCTCTTGAGGCCTGCCTCACATTCTACAATTTGAAGAAAAATTAAAAAAAAATCCTAGGATCCATATGCATAAAGTAGATTGAAGAAACCTGAGACAGCATATAGCTGCTTTCTACTTCTTTAAAGAAAATATAGATCATTGCTACCAGGTATCTTGAAAGAATGACTTACTCTTTCAACTGAATCCAACGCTCTAACACCAGAAACTTTGAGACTATCGGTAATATCCTCTAGCGGTTTTTGAACTTCACGAATAGCTTTATTATCTATGGGCAAAGCATATCTCAACAAAGCACCTGGATCTTTAATGGGAGGTCCAGAAATAAGAACTGAAACATCAGGAATTACAGGTTCGATAGGATAAGCATGGGCCGACCATCCAAATGTTGGTGGGACAGTAATTAATCCAACAGATAATGCTACAGAAATTGCACATTCTTTCCAGCTAAATGAGTTTCCTTTCTGCAGAGATTGAAGGAAATAAAAATTAGAGAAGAGCAGCTCATAGTATAAACCTATAGTCGGTTGCAATAACTAATCTCAAAAAGGACAATTAAAACAGCAAAATCATGAACCAAAGTATATAAGTTAATAGATACAGACAATACATATTCTCAACATAAGTTGTGCCTTCCAAAGCATGCATTATTCAAAATATATCCAGGAAAAGAAAATTAGGGGCCATATATGTAAACTGCAAGTGGTCAGACCCTTCTCCGGACCCTGCGCAAGCGGGAGCTGCGTGCACCGGGCTGCCCTTTTATATGTAAACTGTATCACTACAGCATTACTGGATGGTTCCATATGTGCTACAATATCTAATCATCTGCGCAAATATCCAACGGCAGAAACAGAGAAATCTAATAACCAAAGGAGATACTTTGGAAAAAATAATAATTCTACACGTTCCAATCCTAACGAAGATCTCAATGCTCGAACCATTTTCATGAATTACACAAAATTATCATTTGGTTACAGTTATTCCATTTTCACCTGAACTTCAAATTAATGTCAAGCAAGACCAGAAGATATTGATGTCCAGAAAAAGATGAATTGCTACCCCTCGTGCCCCCAGACTCATGTTTTGCGAAAATCCCCATTTTCTCAAACTATATTTAGTGCATATACATACATCCCTAATTCAACAGCAACATGAACTAAATTTACACATGATTTCTTTTAGCATTCATTTTGAAGTAATATTCAACTTTTTGTCATCCAGAAAACAGTAACATTGGTCGTGTTTGTGCACCAACATTCAGTACCATCTTTCACTTTCAGGCCAAATTGCATAGTTTGTAAATACCCACCTACCCAAGATTTACATTCACCACATAATTAAAAACATTCCCATCGCATCAATAAATACCCGGGCACAACTGGATATAGAAATGCAGCAATACTGAGCCACATTGGCATGCATCATCCAGAAGCCGAATTTCTACCAGGAGCTGTCTTCCAGCGACTACTACTAGTACGACCGTAATGAGTTGTAAGATCCTAACCCCGCCGGAGAGCGCACACCGGGCGACGGAGCTTCGGCGGCGATCAGTGGTAAGAAGCGAAGGGCGGCGGCAGCAGCGGGAGGAGGCGAGCGCCGCGGCCATGCGGTGGGGAGGGGACGAGGGTACGGTTCCGATGAAGCTAGGCGTTGGTGGAAGAACGATGGAAGCGGAGGAGCTGGTGGTGGTTTCGGGATGTGGATAAGGCGGGACAAAAATATGGAGCCGTAGGGCCGCGGGGGGTGGGGGTGTGGGACAAAGACATGGATAAGGTGCACAAAGACATGGATAAGACCACTAGACAGAAACTTAGATTATTGTGAAGTTAGATTAGTGTTAAAGTTAGATTAGTTATGCATATAACCATATTAGAAAAATTATGGATATAACACTAGTCTATGTTACCACCACCACTTGTTACCACTACTTATATACTAGTGTTATGCATATACAATATATTGGTCTATGTATATAGTGCAAAGTACTCCCTCCGTCTAGATTTAGGCTCTTCTGAGTGCTCCATGGTGTATCGGTGCTAAGCATGCCACATAGGTAAAAATATGATGTGGCAAGGTATTTAAGAAAAGAGATAGGAGTTTGTGACCTTAGGAAGAACCAATATCAAGCGCGCGGACCAATGCAAAACACTTAAATAAAAGAATTTTGTCCTAAGCATGGAAGAGTTTAGTTGTTAAACCATTAAATGAAAAATTGTGTCCTATGCATGAAAGAGTTCTTCCGCGATCCCATCTGAAGGCTTTTTTCGGTACTCTGCCGGAGGGGGCATCGATCATGGAGCACCTTTACATCAACCTTGCTGCCTCTCCGATGATGCATGAATAGTTCCTCACAAGACCTAGGGTTCCATAGCAGTAGCTAGATGACTCTCTCTCTCTCATATATTCAATACAGTGTTCTCTTCAGAGATCAATTTGATGTAATCTTTTGTGATGCGTTTGTTGGGTTCGATGAATTATGGGTTTATAATAAGATTGTTCATTGAAAATAGTTGAGTTATTTCTGAACTTTATCATGTGTGATTATTATTGTTTTGTATTTCTCTCCGATCTATCCATTTAGTTTGGCCAACTAGATTGATTTATCTTTAGTAGGAGATATGCTTTGTGATAGGTTAAATCTTGTGGTGTCCTCATCTCATGATAGAAGGGGGTAGCGAGGCACATATTTATATTGTTGCTACGAAGGGTAAAACGACGGGGTTAGATCATATTGCTTGGTCTTATTGTGTCTACATTATGTCATCATGCTTAAAGCGTTACTCTATTTGTCATGAACTTAATACCTAGAGAGGCAAGCATAGAAGCTCTCTCGAAGTGGAGTAATGGTAGTAGGCGTCAGTAAGTTTAACGGACTACTTGTCACAGACGTAATGTCCGTGTACTTGTCATGTCATTAATAACATTGATACGTCTCCAACGTATCTATAATTTTTTATTGTTCCATGCTATTATATTATCCATCTTGGATGTTTTATATGCATTGTTATGCTATTTTCTATCATTTTTTGGGACTAATCTATTAACCTAGTGCCAAGTGTCAGTTGTTGTTTTTGCCTTTACAAAAAATCAATACTAAATGGAGTCCAACGGAATGAAACTTTTTGACGATTTTTCTTGGACCATAAGACACCCTAGAAGCTTCGGGAGGAGGCCGCGACAAGCTCATAGGGCGCCCTCAAGCTTGTGGGCCCATGTGGCTCTTTCAACCCTAATTCTTCTTCTATAAATACCCAAATATTCCCCGTAGACCAAAGGGCACACCAAAAATACTTTTCCGCCGCCACAAGTTTCTATCCTCGTGAGATCCCATCTGGAGGCCTTTTCCGGTACTCTGCCGGAGGGGGATCCGACCATGGAGGGCTTATACATCAACCTTGCTTCCCTTCCGATGATGTGTGAGTAGTTTACCACAGACCTACTGTCACGCCCAAGATGCGACCCTATCCTAAAGGAACTCGAAGGTCCCACCAAGGATAGGAGCGCATATTGGAGACGCTTTTGCAAGGTGGATATCATTACATTAACATTACATAATAGATGGGGATACATACAAAAGGCATACAATGCCACGCGAATACAACATCATCATACATAAGAGCAACATCCAACTACGGATGAAACACAAACAAAAACTCAAACGACATCCACCCTGCTAGCCCAGGCTGCCGACCTGGAACCTATCCCCTAATCGAAGAAGAAGCAGAAGAAGAACTCCAAAACAAGCAAGCATCACTCTCACGTCAAGATCATCGCATAACCTGCACCTGCAACTGTTGTTGTAGTAATCTGTGAGCCACGAGGACTCAGCAATCCCATTACCATGGGTATCAAGACTAGCAAAGCTTAATGGGTAAGGAAGGGGTAAAGTGGTGAGGTTGCAGCAGCGACTAAGCATGATATGGTGGCTAACATACGCAAAGAAGAGCGAGAAGAGAAGCAACGGAACGGTCGTGAAGCTAGCAATGATCAAGAGGTGATCCTGAACTCCTACTTACGTCAAACATAACCCAAAACCATGTTCACTTCCCGGACTCCACCGAAAAGAGACCATCACGGCTACACACGCGGTTGATGCATTTTAATTCGAATCTGGTGTCAAGTTATCTACTATCGGACATTAACAAATTCCCATCTGCCACATAACCGCGTGCACGGCTCTCGAAAGTTTATACCCTGCAGGGGTGTCCCAACTTAGCCCATCACAAGCTCTCACGGTCAACGAAGGATATTCCTTCTCCCAGGAAGATCCGATCAGTCACGAAATCCCGGTTTACAAGACATTTCGGCAATGGTAAAACAAGATCAGCAAAGCCGCCCGATGTGCCGACAAATCCCGATAGGAGTCGCACGTACCTCGTTCTCAGGGCACACCGGATAAGTCAAGCTACGAGTAAAACCAGCCCTCAAGTTTCCCCGAGGTGGCCCCGCAGGTTGCTCGGTTCGGACCAACACTCGAAGGAGCACTGGCCCGGGGGGGGGGGTAAATAAAGATGACCCTCGGGCTCCGGAAACCCAAGGGAAAAATGCTTAGGTAGGCAAATGGTAAAACCAAGGTTGGGCCTTGCTGGAGGAGTTTTATTCAAAGCGAACTGTCAAGGGGGTCCCATAAATCACCCAACCGCGTTAGGAACCCAAAATCAAGGAACATAACACCGATATGACGGAAACTAGGGCGGCAAGTGTGGAACAAAACACCAGGCATAAGGCCGAGCCTTCCACCCTTTACCAAGTATATAGGTGCATTAATTAAATAAGAGATATTGTGATATCCCAACATAATCCTGTCCACCATGGAGCAATCTTCAACTTCACCTGCAACTAACAACGCTATAACAGGGGCTGAGCAAAGCGGTTACATAGCCAAGCAACGGTTTGCTAGGAAGGGTGAAAAGGTTAGAGGCTGACATGGCAGTATGGGAGGCTTGATCAACAAGAGATAGGTAGCGCAACATAGCGATAGAACGAAGCAACTAGCATAGCAATGATAGTAGTGAGATCCAAGGTGACGGTCATCTTGCCTGAAATCCCGCAAGGAAGAAGAACGAGTCCATGAAGAAGATGAAGCCACGAAGACGAACCAAGCGTAGACGAACGAATCCTCACGGTCGCAACGAAACAGGAACTAATGAGAAGGAGCACAACCGGAAAGAAGCAAACAACAAGGTAAACACACAACACATAGACAAGACATGATGCTCAACCAAGCATGATGCATGACAAAGGCTATATGAAGCTACGCATGGCAAGAGATGATGCATACAAGAGCAATATATCAAAGCAAGTTTAAATGAGGCCGGAAACAACATATAACAAATCCGGTAAGTCCTCATATGCAAATTTAGAAGTTGGTCCAGATCTGAACAAACATTAAGTTGAAGTTGTTAAATAGCAAGTTAAGATGCACCAAGAGGATCTACACGAAATTCTAGTCAAGTTACATATAAAGTTCATTTAGTTCGGAGCTACGGCCTAGAAGGTATGAGCAAAACGAATTAAACATGGCATTGATGCAAAATGCATTCAAACATCAAGCATCACTCTCAAAACAAGGATGCAACATGATAATATGAAACTACATGCAAAATCAAGCAAGTTTCATATAGAGCACACTCGAAACGGAGCAACGGTTCAACACATACACATGAAACAAGTTCAAAGGACAAGCTGTCCAAAACAGCAATTAGGCATCTAGCAAGCATCAAAACAATATTCTACAACACCTCAACATGAAAACAAAAGACATGGACATGATGTAAAAATAAATCATGACAAAATATGAACACTGAGCTATCTCCAGAAATCACTAGAACATGCTCAAAAGGTCATGGAAAGAATGCAAATAATAACAGTTCACAGACTTAGCAGAAATAACATCAGGTTGCAATGTTTAGAGCTATCAAACAACATGCTACAGGAACTTAACATGGCAAACAAAGTTATGGCATGGTAATACTAAAGAAAAAGAACAAAACTCCCTTACTGAACTAATTCCAAAGATCAATAGAAAAGATGGTAGCATCCATGCAAACATGGCAAATGATATGACAGATTCAGAATAACAGAACATGGCAGGAACAACTATAAGTAGGCATGTTGGTGAGCTTGTATCACTCACCATAGAGAAATAAATGGCATGAAAAGGTGACCAACAGTAAGATGGCATAAGTATGAAGCTAAGAATGGCAATATCAAGTTCATAGGGTGCATGGATCACTAGCAAAGCTCATGGCAAAACTGAACTTAATGTTAACAGACTGACAGCAACATTAATTAGCAACTTTGGAGCATGATATGAACAATCTACAGCAAGTTGTAAATGCAAGCAGTGGCATGGATAGATAGAGCATGACATGTATAACAAAACATCCTTAGTTCACATCTTCAAATTATGCTTATAATGACTTGTAGCAGCAGGTTTACAAAGCATCATGGTATAACAGTTTCAGCCTAGCAAAACAATAACAGCAAGTATCCTACTTCACAAGCTTGATGCACTCACTACAAGACTCACAAAAATGCATAGATTGCACCTTGTTAATATGGCATGATGTAGCTCAAAACTCATGTAGACATCAAGCTCATACGATGCACACACAAAATGCAATCAAAAAGACAAATCACCAAGTTCTGTTAATAGACAGCAGCTAACATCATATAGCACTCTTGCAACGATGATAAGGGCATCAGGATGGACTCAAACAACCATGGCACAATGGAACAAAATGAAGAGCATCTCATGATGAACATTTTGATATATTATACATGCAAAACGGAGCAATATGTAAGGATATATGATGTGATGAACAGGGCAACATAATGTGAGAATTTTGGGACTGAGAAAAACGAGGGGGGGAGTCAACCTCAGATCTAGGGTTCACACACGGATCGAGGCAGGCGGCGGCTCACCGGAGATCATCGGGGGTGGCAACCGGAGATCATCGGGGGCGGCGCCGGCAGGACGGGGCCGGATCCGGCCGGGCGCGGTCGCCGGACGGCGAGGGGGCGGCGACCGGCGTCGGCGGGGCGATGCGGTGGCGTGCCAGCGAGGAGGTGCGCCGGAGCACGGCGGCGGACGCGGGAGGCGCCGGCGGAGGCGACGAGGCGGCAGGGACGCAGGAGACCGGGGGCGCGGGCGAAGGCGACCGGGCCCATAGGGCCGCACGCGGGCTCGCGGGCTGGCGGCGGTGGGAAGCGGCGGCATACCACGTGGCGGAGCGCTACTAGTGCAGGCGCGGCGGCGGTTTTGTCCGGATCGGGACGGACGTGTCCGGCAACGGAGAGGGGCGAGGCTAGGGTTTCGTCTGCGCGAAAAATCCGTGGGGGGAAGCACATATTTATAGGTAGAAGGAGGTGGGAGTGTCCAAATGAGGTGCAGTTTTCGCCCACACGATCGTGATCGAACGACCGAGAGCATGGAGGGGGTTAGGATGGGCTAGTGGGCTGTGGTGGAGGGGTGCTGAGCTGCAAAGAGAAGGGGGTTTCGCGCTACGCGGTTAACCGTTGGGGCATCAAACGACCTCCAAATGGAACATAATTTGACGGGCGGTCTGTGGGTGATCTACCAAGGCCACTCGGCAAATCTCGGCCCATTCCGCGAACGTTTTCTCCCTCTCACGAAACAAGGACTGAGAGGGGCGACGGGCGCATGTGAGAGTGTGGATGTGCTCAGAACGGACAACAGAGAGAACCGGAGGAACCCGAACGGATGCAAGTTTTGAAAAACATGCAGATGAAATGCAGATGATGACATGGCAAAATGCAACACGCAAGCAAATGACATGGCAACAACGGCGAACAACTGGATGACACATGGCGCATCGAATCCGGGGCGTTACACCTACGGGTCCACAGCTAGTAGCTAGATGACTTCTTCTCTCTCTTTGATCTTCAATACATTGTTCTCCTTAATATTCTTGGAGATTTATTCAATGTAATCTTCTTTTGCAGTGCGTTTGTTGAGATCCGATGAATTGTGGGTTTATGATCAGATTATCTATGAATATTATTTGAGTCTTCTATAAACTCTTTTATGCATGATTAAGATAGCGTTGTATTTCTCTCCGATCTGTTGATTTGGTTTGGCCAACTAGATTGATTTTTCTTGCAATGGGAGAGGTGCTTTGTAATGGATTCAATCTTGCGGTGCTTATTCCTAGTGACAGAAAGGGACGTGACACATATTTGTATTGTTACCATTAAGGATAAAAGGATGGGCTTTGTTCATATTGATTGGATCTATCTCTCTACATCATGTCATCTTGCTTAAGGTGTTACTCCATTCTTGTTAACTTAATACACTATATGCATGTTGGATAGCGGTCCATATGTGGAGTAATAGTAGTAGATGTAGGTAGGAGTCGGTCTATTTGTCACGGACGTGATGCCTATATACATGATCATTGCGTTAGATATCGTCATAATTATCTGCTTTTCTATCAATTGCTTAACAGTAATTTGTTTACCCACCGTATGTGTTCTTTCAAGAGAGAAGACTCTAGGGAAAACTATGGCCCCCAGGTCTATTTTTATCATATTATTTCAAGATATATAAAACCAAAAACCCAAAAATACCTTGTTGCAATTTATTTACCATTAATTTATTTTACACTTTTACTTATCCTTTATACCTATCTCTATCAGATCTCATCCTTGCAAGTAACCGTGAAGGGATTGACAACCCCTTTATCGCGTTGGGTGCAAGTATTTGTTTGTTTGTGTAGGTACAACCATTGGTGACTTTTGTGTTCCTCCTACTGGATTGATACCTTGGTTCTTAACTGAGGGAAATACTTATCTCTACTTTGCTGCATCACCCTTTCCCCTTCAAGGGAAAAACCAACGCAAGCTCAAGAAGTAACATGAAGAATTTCTGGCGTCGTTGCCGGGGAGGATCTACATCAAGCCTACCAAGTACCCATTATAAACTCTCATCTCTTGCATTTACATTATTTTCCATTTGCCTCTTGTTTTCCTCTCCCCCACTTCTAAAGCGTTTTTAGTAAAACACATTTTTTTTGCCTTTTTATTTGCCTTTTTCCTCGTTTGCTTCTTTGCTTGCCTTGCCATCATGTCTGAATCTAGGGAGGTTATAGTTGAAAATACTAGTGAAAATCTTGAGGAAAAATTTGAATCTTGTGTTCTTAATCATGATCCTTCTGAAACTGATACTTTCACCAATCTTAAAACAAAGATCTATCATATAGGTGATGGTAATATTATTGGGAAGAACATTATTCAAGAATTTTTTGATTGCACGTGAGTTATGCCTATAAATAGGGGAACCATCCTTGATAATACAAATTGCTATGCAGACGCTATTTCTAGCTTGTGGTTAAATTATAAAGAGATTTTTACACATCCATCTGTCTTTACAAAAGATGTTTTATGAACTCCCCAACATTCATGATCCTAAAGCTAAAAAAATTGTTACTATTATCCTTATGCGTGAATTTGACTACATAGTTCGAGAGGCTAGAGAAAATTTTTCTCACTATAAAATAGACTTTGAGAATCCCCAAATAGAAGAAATTCTTTATGATAAAGAATCTATGGGTGGTTTGGAATCTAAGGATTACTTTGCTTTTAGTAACAATTTAAGGAAAAGAGTCCCCTATGCCAAAGTTATCCAAGCTTTATATATTGATGCTTATGCTAGATTTGATTGGGTCACTAAGGGAATTGACGAAGGATTTAATAACGAGTGGATTAAAGAGATGGCTAGGGAGACTATTAAAAATGAGATACATGTTTCATATGAAGATGTTGATGGCGATGATCTTGAGTATGAAATTACGAATGTCCAAATTACTAATCGAATTCCTTTCCATAAATCGAGCTCTCCATTAGGAAGGAGGAACGTGAGAAGAGAAATCTACTAAGAAAAGTTTTGTAAGATTTGATTAGGAAGGAATTGAATACCAAAGATGACAATACCTAGATCTATGCAATATGCCTAGCTAGGGGCGTAAAACAATAACGCTTGTTGGGAGGCAACCCAATTTTTTTGCTTCCGTTTTTCAAGAAATATGCAATATACTTCTGTTATGATTGTGTTTTAGTGTTTTAATTAGTATTTGTGCCAAGTAAGACCTTTGGGATGGTTTGGAAGATTGTTGATATGATTCTATGCAAAAATAGAAACTTTTACGTCCAGTAGCAGAATTGTTAAAAATCACTGGAGCGACAAAAAATTCTGAATTTTTTACACTTTATTTATATACAAATTTTCCACGTTGTCCTAATTTTTCAGAATTGTGGAGTTACAGCAGTTTGGCTAAAGTCCAGATTACTACAGACTGTTCTATTTTTGACAGATTCTGTTTTCATTGTGTTGTTTGCTTATTTTGATGAATCTATGGGTTGTATCGGGGGGGGGGGGGGGTATGAACCATGGGGAAGTTAGAATACATTAGATATAATACAAGTATAAAATCGGAATGAGTTTACAATAGTACTTAAAAGTTGTTATTTACTTTGTTTCATTAATGGATCTCATGAGTTTTCTGTTGAGTTTTGTGTTGTGAGGTTTTCAAGTTTTAGGTGAAGTTTCGATGGACTACGGAATAAGGAGTGGCAGGAGCCTAAGCTTGGGGATGCCCAAGGCACCCCAAGGTAATATTCATGGTCAACCAAGCGAGTACACCGGCTGTTGGAGCTACACGAGTTGCTGCTCTGGCTCTAGTTCGTGCTGCTGCTCCAGCTGCTATCTGCTAGTGTCTTCCCTGTCAATCGCCCGCTGATTTAGATCACTATTTCTCCACTACTAGTGCTTGTGCGGCCTAAACTACATGTGAAGTGCTTCTCTGCTACCAGTGCGTTCGGTTTCAACGGTAACATTCAGATTCCACAGTAAATTTCAATTTCAACAGTTAAGTTCAGAGTCAACGGTTTTTACCTCATCTGTTGGAGTCGGGTGTTTTTTGGTGATGTAAATTTTACATCTACCACTTTTTGGTAATGTATATTACAACATCTATTGGAGATGCTATTAGAATCCCACTTGAGATTAACAATGTATGTCTTGTACCACTTCAACCTCGATGTCTTACAGCTCGCTGGAGCTGCTGCAACGACGGAACCATCCATCACATCATAGCAGTACCCTGGACACCGTCTACAGACGCCTTAGGTCTTCCTCCACACCTCCGATAGCCATGTCTGCCGCAACTTCTTCAGCGATGTCGACACGGCTACGCCAAAGAGGTTGTACACTTGTCGCCCACTTATTACTCTACATTCATGTTGATCCATTAGGGCTATTTTGGTTCAAAGGAAAAAGTGATGGAAAAACATAGCAATAGGAAATTTTCCTATGGTACTTTATCATTCAATTATTCCTGCATTTGGTTGAAATGAATGGTGCAAAACATCCACCTGGACCTACTTTTCAAAATCCTATGCATGAAAACAAGACTAACACTGGTACCGTATCGTGTTATACAAATGGTTTTGAACCCCTTTCCTCGACGGCATTTGGAACCGTCACCTAGTGAGTGATTGCGATAGGGGGGTCCTTCCCACACGACCCAGAAACCGTCGGGGATAGACGAGCGGTTATTGACGATCGCCATAGAATAAATGTATGCGAAGCCGCCCCAGTCCCACATGTTACATCTCGACATTATGTTTCTGATCAGAGCGACATCCATAATGATTACGTCGCTATAGTCATGTGAAAAAGGTGGACATCAACATTTATTCTATCGATATGTTTGTGATAGGTACGTTATCGCACATGCTTCAAGAATGTAAAATGTGCATGGTGCCTCTACTAACGCCAACATGTCCATTTTCATAACTGTGTGCGATTGGTATTCCTATCACACACGCACACTGGTTTGAAACATTTGTCGTATTACCATGAACCGCACACGCATATGAGACTTAACCGTGTGTGCATCCATCGGGCATCGCAAATGTTTCATGTCAAAGAACTATCTGTTCTCTATTTTTCATGGCACACGCTGTTTTCTTTCTAACCGTGTGCACATTATTTTATTCGATCCTATATAATTTTATTTTTCCCCTATAATTTATTATTCAAATTGGAAATTTTGAAATATGAAACGTGGAATTCAAATTCTCAGCACAATGGTTAAACAATGAATCCATAAATAAAATTGTCAGTACAATATGTTCAATAGTTATGGGGTTAGATAACAATTAACTATGATGAACCACAATATTTAGAGGCGGTAAAGGTGAAGAGACAAGTGTAAATCATTTTGACTGCCGATGGTGTTGAAGAAGCGGAATGCCCATAATGTGCCTTCCTACATGCCATAGGCATGAACAACTTTTGTCCAACCCCTTGTGACGATCGCCCGCCCATCCTTCACCGCCTTCAAGAAGACTTCTAGAGCATTATCATGGTAGCATGAATTGTATACTTTAACCTTAGTTGTCTCCACTCCGGTCACGTAGTTTGCAAGGTAATCATCAGTAAATAGCTTCGGAAACCACTGAAAAGAGAAAAATAACAGATATTGAGGTCTAATAGAGTAACTTGTTATGGGCAGGGGAAAAGGCAACACATTACTTACCATCCTTAAGTTCACTGTTGTCTTGGACAAAGTGTAAATAAAGAGGTTAATTCCCATCACCCATTTCTTTCGCCTAACAATCTTTCTTAGTTTCCTAACTTGACACTTGTTCATGAATATCTCATTACCCCATACGCAAAAGGGATCAAAGCGTGGATCAGTATTCAATACCGCTTATGTATGTACCTACAAGCAACCAGTAAATGTTAGAAGCTAAACTGAGATTGCACAAATGGTGTAAAATACAACTACCTATGTTCCTAAGTACATATATTTTTAGATATTTCAATATGAACTACATAAGGATGTATTTAGATTAGAATCTAGATTCACTCATTTTGCTCCTCATGTAGTCTACATTGGAATATCTAAAAATACTTATATTTAGGAACAGATGGTGTATAAGACATGGGATGCAGCTAACCTCGACGGCAAACAACAGCATCACCCATTGTAGCCCTATTTAAGTACATGGAAAGCCAATGTTGACTACAACAGGGTTAATTAACATCCACCAAAAATAGCAAATGGTAATAAAACGGCAGCATCTGTAGTGATATCTTCATTGCGAAAGAGTAGCGGTAGCAAAGGGACAGATTAAAAATTGGACACAACTGTTAATTGCAACAGGCTTAACAGCATCCTAAGTCATGTTTTGTAAGTTTGTAGCCATTGAAATACAACTGTTTAAAAATGGATACAACTATTAATTGCAACAAGCTTTATAGCCATTGAAACCGGTACTGATAAAAATGCAATTGACAGAGTTAAACATCACAAGGCAGGTGCTGCGAGAGTAGAGAATGGCCCAGTTGTCTATAAAAAGGTAGGGAAAATAGCTAAAACATGTTAGGCATGTTTACTACAACATGTTTAATACATCGACCGTACAAAATGTATCCACTAATTGCAACTGGTATTGGTAAGGTTGAACTAGTGAGTACATACTTGGTAAGTCCTGAGAGGTAGTTGTTGTTGGTGTTCTGGGAACCAGGGTACCCAGACCTGCCTACCTGCGGCCCACGACGTGGCTTTATCGACAGTCTGGTATGACCCAGCTTCGACTATGGCAAGACAAGACCCTCACGAGGGGCCAAGCCTCACAAGGCGGGCGACATCAAGACCTCCTGAGCGAGCGGCCTCCTCAGGCGGCCTCCTAAGCAGAGCGGAGATTTTTAGGCAAGACCCAACCTCACAAGAGTGAAATGACATCAACCATGACGACCAAGGCCAGGGGCGCGCCAGCGGGCGTAGAGCAGCAGGTTTCCTCTTTGGTGCAAAGGAGGCAAGCACAGGTGTGGAGTCCCAAGGAATTAGCCAAAGGTTGCCATTTGTGTGCAACAAGACCAAGACCGCCAGAACGGCAGGAAGGATGTCATTGCCGAGCCCACCACGACGTCACGCTTAGAGGCTTTGCAGGCGAAGACCACCTTTTGTCAGGATTAGATGTACTTCTTGTCCCCTTTCGAATTTGGCCATTGTGGGATCCCTTCCCGCCTAAGTTTTGGAGGAAGAGGACCAAGGCCATTATAAATATAGCCTAGCCACCACCATAGAGAGGGATCGACTCATCAAGTGACCAGCTCATCGAACCACTGAGAGCTCAGCACAAGAACACGCCTCCTGAGGCTATTATTCCACTTGTACTAATTCATCCTCTGCCCCTCGTGAGGCTAATCCACCACAAAGCAGGAGTAGGGTATTACACTGCAAGGTGGCCCGAACCTGGGTAAACTACTGTGTATTTCTCTGTCGTGTTCATCGAGCTAGGTCGTGAGAGCAGCGGGTCGGTCGGCTTGAGAGGTTGAGTTCTTTGCACATGCCCCTGAGTTCGAACCTTTCTTGGGTCTGCGGAGCCTGGAATCTGACATTTGGTGCGCCAGGTAGGGGTCGTGTCGGAGGCTGGCCTCTTCATCAACCACGCTCCACCCTCGCTGCTTCTCCATGGCAGGCACCGCTCCTACCGTTGGTCGACTGGACGCATTCAGAGGCGTCGCGGGTTTCCTGGCCTTTTCCCCCGCCTTGCGACAGGTGCAATGGCCTCCGAAGTTCAGCCCGGAGCTGCTGTCGCGCTACGACGGCGCAGCGGACCCTGCGGGGTTTCTCCAGGCATACAAGGAGGCCATCTGGGCAGCGGGCGGAGACTACAAGGCCATGGCGAATTGGCTCCCCATGGCACTCGCGGGCATGCCTCACACCTGGCCGCTCGGCTTGCCAGAATCTTCAGTGGCTTCGTGGGAGGATCTGCACGAGTTGTTCACCGTACGCTTCGCGGTCCCGGTGCACCACGCCGTCGTGGCCATCCTCGGCGAGTCGCGGGCGCCAGCTTCAAACCGCCACACCAAGCAGTTCTTCCGTCAGATGGGGGCTCCCCTGCCCCTACGAGGGCCCCCTCCCCCCCGGGCTGGGTGGCGCCCCAGGCCGACCTTATCTTTGACTCCAGAGATCACCCTAAGACCACGTCCAACGCCGGCGCACTACCCATGCTCTGCACTCCCACCATCTGCAATGTAGAGGTTACGAGGACCCTCATCAATGGCGGCACCGGCCACAACGTCCTCTCCGTGGAGGTGTTTGGCTTCCTTCATGTGCCTCAAGACCGGCTCCTCCCCACCAAGCCGTTTTCCGGAGTGGTTGGCGGCTCCACCTGCCCGGTGGGACAGATTCGCCTCCCTATCACCTTCGGAATGTGTGACAACTACCGCACCGAGCTCATTGACTTCGACACCGTGCGCATCAGGCTCTAGTACAATGCCATCCTTGGGTACCCGACCCTCGCCAAATTCATGGTAGCGACTCATCTCGGCTACAACGTCATGAAGATGCCGGGAAGCAGCGGCGTCCTCACTGTGGTGGGAGACACCAGGGATGCATTGAAAGCCCTCAGGCTCACCTTCAAGGCCGCAGCGGCCATGTGGCCAAGTGCAGAGAGCGCTTCAGAGGGCCCGGGGGCTTCCCCGACGAAGAAGAAGCCATTGTTCTCTCAATACCGGGCCAAGATGAAGCAAGTACCGGTCGACGAGGACAAACAGTCAGGAGCCACCTTCACCATGGGTGCTGGCCTCCCCCATGACCAGGAAGAGGCGCCGGTCAGCTTTCTCCATGCAAACAAGGATGTGTTTGCCTGGCAAGCAACGGACCTGGTGGGCGTCCCGCGGGGGGGTGATCAAACACCACCTCAAGGTGTGCCCCACGCTCGCCCCTTGAAACAGAAGGCGTGGCGCCATGCCCTGGAGAAGCAGCCGTTCATCGTCTAGGAGACCCACAAGCTACAGGAGGCCGGTGTTATCCGGGAAGTGCGGCACCCGGAGTGGTTGGCAAACCCAGTCATCGTCCCCAAGAAGGGCAGGAAAGAGCGCACGTGCGTTGACTTCAAGGTTGTTAGAATCACGATTCTATTATACAATTCTATGACTTTACGATCCAAACTAACCCCTATGATTCTACAATTTTAGTTCATAGAATCTACGTTTCTACGATCCTGATAGTGAAAATTCTACGATTTGCGATCCTACCATCGGAGCTCCGATCCAATTCAAAATCACGATTCTGACAACCTTGGTTGACTTCACGAGCCTGAACAAAGCTTGCCCTCAAGATCCATTTCCTCTCCCTCTCATCGACCAGATCATCGACTCCATAGCCGAGTGTGATCTGCTGTGCTTCCTGGACGCCTACTCAGGCTATCATCAGATCAAGATGGTGGTGGAAGATGTAGAGAAGACGACCTTCCTGACTCCGTGCGGGGTGGATTGCTACACTTGCATGCCGTTTGGGTTGCGCAATGCTGGAGCAACTTTCCTATGGTTGATGCACATCGCCTTGGGCAAGCAGCTCGGAAGAAACGCGGAGGCTTACGTTGATGATATAGTGGTCAAATCCCGGGAGGAAAGAATCTTTGTTGGAGATCTGGTGGAGATGTTTGCCAACCTGCGCGAAGTGAAGCTGAGGCTTAATCCTGAGAAGTGCATTTGATGTCCCGTCAGGCAAGCTGCTGGGGTTCTTGGTGTCGCACAGAGGAATTGAGGCCTACCCGGAGAAGGTCAAGGCAATAGAAAGGACGAGCCTGCCTCAAACTCTCAAGGGGATGCAGAAGCTGGCAGGCTGCATGACCTCACTTGGGCGCTTCATCTCCAAGCTAGGCGAGCGCGCCCTCCCATTTTTCAAGATGATGAAGAGGAAGGGCCCGTTCAAATTGACTCCAGAAGCTGACACGACTTTCCAAGACCTCAAGAAATACCTCACAATCCCACCAGTGATGGTGGCTATCGGTGTCAAAACCGGTGGATCTCAGGTAGGGGGTCCCGAACTGTGCGTCTAGGCGGATGGTAACAGGAGACAAGGGACACGATGTTTTTACCCAGGTTCGGGCCCTCTCGATGGAGGTAAAACCCTACTCCTGCTTGATTAATATTAATGATATGTGTAGTACAAGAGTTGATCTACCACGAGATCAGAGAGGCTAAACCCTAGAAGCTAGCCTATGGTATGATTGTTGTTCGTCCTACGGACTAAAACTCTCCGGTTTATATAGACACCGGAGAGGGCTAGGGTTACACAGAGTCGGTTACATTGGAAGGAGATCTACATATCGTATCGCCAAGCTTGCCTTCCACGCCAAGGAAAGTCCTATCCGGACACGGGACGAAGTCTTCAATCTTGTATCTTCATAGTCCAGGAGTCCGGCCAAAGGTTATAGTCCGGTCATCCAGACACCCCCTAATCCAGGACTCCCTCAGTAGCCCCTGAACCAGGCTTCAATGACGACAAGTCCGGCGTGCAAATTTGTCTTCGGCATTGCAAGGCAGGTTCCTCCTCCGAATACCTCATAGAAGATGTTGAACACAAGGATAGTGTCCGGCTCTGCAAAATAAGTTCCACTTACCACCGTAGAGAGAATAATATCTGCACAAATCTAATCTGCTGACGTATTCCGCAGTGTGACATCACGCCACGGCCAAGCCTTTATTCGTTTCATTTTACTGTCCCACCCCAGCGTGTTTAGCGAGGCGGTTTCCTTGGCATGTCTTGTCAAAGCAGAGATCGTGTCCCCTTATTCCGGGGTTCTCATCAATACGGGTGTGGGTAACCCAACCGCGCCATTAACCGCGGCGCTTGGGAGATAAGCGAGTTTTATTAGGCTGGTGGGGGCTCATAGTTTGGGCCGCCCATATAAGGGGATAAGAATCCACCCTTTCCATCTACGCCTTCTTCCTCCTTTGCTTATCCATTCCTGCGCACTCGAGCTCCAGCGCCCAAGTCCGCACTTCCCACCTCAACCTTCTCCAATCATGTTCGGAGTGGGAGGTAGATGGATGGCCTCCACCATCACGGAGGGGCACATCAAAAAGTTGAGGAAGGCCGGATACTTGTCTAACGACATCGCGCACCGGCTTCCAGATGAGGGGAAACTCATCCCCACCCCTAGGCCCCATGAGAGGGTCGTGTTTATCCCCCATTTCCTCCGCGGACTGGGTTTTCCTCTTCACCCGTTCGTCCGGGGGCTCATGTTCTACTACGGCCTGGACTTCCACGATCTGGCCCCGAACTTCATCCTCAACATCTCGGCGTTCATTGTCGTGTGTGAGGTCTTTCTCCGCATCCAGCCCCACTTCGGCTTATGGCTGAAGACCTTCAATGTCAATCCGAAGGCTGTGGGCGGCCAACAAGCGGAGTGCGGAGGCGCCATGGTGGGCAAGATAACCAACGTTACATGGCTCGAGGGCGCCTTCGTGGAAACCATCAAAGGGTGGCAATCGGGGTGGTTCTACATCACCGAGCCGCGTGACCCTGAATGGGCAGCGGCCCCCGAATTCCGATCTGGCATCCCCACATGGCTCACCTCATGGAAAGAGACAGGCCTGTCATGGGGTAATTTAGCAGAGGTGACCGGACTTCGAATCTACGTCAAAGACCTGATCGACAGGAAGGTTAAACTTGTCACCGTAGTCCAGGTCATGCTCTTCCGTCGGATCCTCCCGTGTCAACGACGGGCTTTTAATCTGTGGGAATTCGACCTGGCCCAGCACCAAACTTTGTCCAGGCTCTTCGACACAATGCACGAAGATGCCTGGAAGGTGCTTTTCAAGAGCTCCGAGGTTCACCCTCCCATTACCGAGGATCACGGATTCTGCGCGAAGCGTCAAGCCAACGCGGTAAGCTCAGTTTTCCCATCACGGGGTATTTGTTTTCCATAGTTTGACTCTATGCGGGATCTACACTCCCATCCCTTTAACAGGACTGGCAGAAGAAGGCCGGACAGATCAACTGTCTGGCTCCTTTGCCTGAAGACCCAGCGGACGCCCATTTGACAAAGCTGCTGGTTCCGGCACCCCACGTGGTGCCGGAGAAGAAGGCCAAGAAGAAGGCCACGAGGACTCGAAAGAGTTCCCGACTCCTGGTGGTGTCGGACTCATCGCCCGACGACCCCGAAGCACCCTCCGCCTACGAAGACGAGGAGGAGGAAGAAGAAGCCTCTCCCCCTCCAGCGGGGGGAGGAAAGAAGAGGAAGGCCGCCCCAACTGGGGAGGCCGGAGGGTCCAAGAAGGGGAAGATCCTTCTTCCGGATTACGCCTCCGACGCCGAAGACGGCGGAGAGGAATGGCCATCCAGGGTCAAGCCCCTGGCAAGATCATAAGTATCCGGATACCAGAATAACTTATGGCGTTCCTCTTTTGTACAGTACCTTCTGACGCCGAATTCAATCATGCAGCCCGCCCAAGGCTCAGCTCGGCGATTCGTCGAGCGGCTCCCTGGATTCGTCTGATGTGAATAGCGCTTCACTCCCGGCGGCCTCCTCCCCTCGCCCTACGGACGACGCCGAGGTGGAGTCCCGAAAGGGACTAAACCAGGAGGAGGTGGTCCTGGAGGCGCCGCAAGGCAACCTCCCGGACTCCAGGCCCAAAGGGGGTGAAGCCCCAGAGGGATCTAAGTCCGGCCCTGGGCCGGACACCGCTCCAGAACCTTCAGTGGTTCCGGAGTCCGGCAGGCGGCCCCTTCATAAGAAGGGTAAGCCTACGACGCCGGCGGCCTCCGTCCACTCCGTCCAACCGGAGGCGCCGGACAATTTGCTGGAGGTGCTTAACAGCGCCTCCATCGACGAGGAGCACTGCACTGTTATGAGTATGGTGATTCAGAAGGTTCAGTCTGCCAAGAGCGGGCTGACAGAAGCCTATACCAGCCTTCTAACAGGCTTTGAGGTATGTGTTTAAAACATATAAAAATATTACCGCATAGATAGTAGCCCCTGATGCTCAGTGTGGTGTTCGGAAAGAAAAGCCGGACTGAGGATCTAAAAAAAAGATATACGCCGGAGTCTAACATAAATATGTCAATATGGGAATGCAGGCTGCGCTGCTGACCTCTGCCGCACTGACTGCGGAGGTCGATGCATTGAAGTAGAGCCTCGAGCGGTCCGAGAACGAGCTCGGCCGTGCCAAGAAGCAGCTCGAGGACAAGGAAGGTATGTAATACCTTATGTAATTGTATATATAAATACCTGGTTGCAAATGATGACAGGATAAACATGAATATTTCAGGGGCCACAACCCAGGTGGCGACCCTGAAGGAAGCGCTTTCCAAGGCCGAAGACAATGCGGCCATGGAGCACTCAGAGCGAGAGAAGCAAGAGGCGCAGGTGGCGGAGGTGCGGCAAGAACTCGATGCTCTTGTGAAAAAACATGAGAGGTTAGATCTTGACTCAAAGACTCGAGAGTCCGAGCTTGCCTTGACACTTGAAAGCGCCAAATCTGCCAAGGCCGAAGCCCAAAAGGCCCTCCATGAGATTGAGGCAATGAAAAAGATTGCGGCGGGTAAGGCATTCTTTATGCAAAGCAAGCACGTGAAAGTAAATTACCTGTTACTTACCCGAATCCGGAGCTCTCCAGGAGCATTCGCAGATCTGCCCCGCAGTGTATCCGACGCCGCCGCATTCTACCGGGCCGAGGAAGGGAGCTCGACCGAGAAGGTGTTCTGGTCCCAGTATGCTGAGGCCGGACACCCGGTGCCCCTGAGCGGCCAGCTGAAGCAGCTGGTCGAGCTTCATAAGGCGGCCGAACAGGCCATGAAGGGCCTGATAGGCCGGCTGTGGCCTGGGGAGGCCATGCCTTTGAGCTACTTTGGGCTGGTGCGACGGCTGGTGGATGCCTGTCCACGACTTGAAGTCATCAAGCGCTCTATGTGCATCGAGGGCGCCCGCAGGGCTTTTGCCCGTGCTAAAGTGCACTGGGGCAAGCTGGATGCTGAGAAGCTGGTGAAGGATGGGCCACCGGAGGGGAAGGAGCATCGCAGGCCCGAGATGTATTATGAGGGCGTCCTGAAGGGTGCCTGTCTTGTAGCAAATGAATGTACCGGGGATGCAATTTTTGAGTAAACTCGCTCGTGTTTATCTTGTGCGCTGAAAATTTGTTCATATGCGCTAAGCAACGCTTTTGAAATTTAAAATATTACCTTCTATGCGGCCGTTTATTAAATCTGAGAGATGCAGGTCATCGGCTTCTACCCCCATGCCACGAGTGCTGGGGTGTTCGGGATAAACCTGAGCGCTCTTGTTCCCATTCTTGGGTCCATCTAGGGAGGCGCTCAGCACAACGAACAAGGCCGTCAGACTTATAATGCTCTATCACTCTCACTTAGCCATAGAATTCTATAATTTTAAATTTCGGCGAAGCCCCTAGTATTCGGAAGACCGAGTTCGGGGCGCTATCCACACCTTGGCCGGATAAATCCAGCTCCTCGCTCTAAGCGGCATAAGTCTTTAGGGACTCGAAAAACCTCTCGAACAGCGACCGGTCTCTCGCCCTATCATGACGGTCAGTTTTAGCTTTCTCTACTGAGGTGTTAACCCAGCTCAACTGGGGCACAATCGCAGTAGTTCTCCCAGCGCTACCTTAGCCGAGATTGCGGAATGTAAGGTACCAAAACATGGGAGCCGGGCAAACCCAACTATTGACCCAAGACATGATTCGGAGCCGATGCATATAGTGCTATAAGTTCGGGGTGCCGCACTCATGATAGTGTTCGGTCTTCTCACACCGTATTATGGGGTACTTAAGCCCCTGGTGTATTGGCCGTACCAAAGTGTACGGTTGCATAATGTCATGACTGAACATATTTATATAAAAATAAATGAATACAATAATAGACAAGAGCGGTGTATTGTTTATTAAAAAGGGTTGCTATGAAAGCAGAACGATACCAATAATGCGATAAGCAAGAGATGGGATTATTTGACATGTCCCCCTCCAGGGGCAAGCTGCAAGACTTTAAGTAAAACAGGTATTTAGCTCGTTATAGAGACCACCTGGACATTTGACGTGGCTTGTTGTCTCCCTGGCTGTTGCATCGTGTATTCGGCGAGTGTATTGTCGGACAGGCCTTCCGAATAGTTGGGTCCTGAAAGTATATAAAAAAGAAACGGAAAAATCGGGAGCCCCTAGTGCGGTTGAGCTGCATTCTGGGCGTGCCGTGGTTGTGCCCCTCCCCTTATGCCCATGGTATTTCCAGAGCGTAGTTATGTACGCGTGGTACTGCTATCGCAATCTCGCGAGGGCTAGGGTTGGGGCCGCACTGCTACGCTTGCTCGGAGCGTGCCAGTCGGTTTTGTTGTAGGTTACTTCGGGTGCGCTTGACGTTGTCCGGACGTTTAACAGCCGGATTGGAGAATGGCCTTAAGAGGCTACTTTGTACTTCCGCCGCCAGGGCCGCCGTGTGCTCCTCTGTTCGGAGAGAGCGTTCGGTGTTTCCATTGACCGTAATGACTCCGCGAGGGCCTGGCATCTTGAGCTTGAGATATGCGTAGTGCGGCACCGCATTAAATTTTGCGAATGCGGTTCGTCCGAGCAGGGCGTGATAGCCACTGCGGAACGGGACTATGTCGAAGATTAACTCTTCGCTTCGGAAATTATCCGGGGATCCGAAGACCACTTCGAGTGTGACTGAGCCTGTACAGCTGGCTTCTACACCTGGTATGACGCCTTTAAAGGTCGTCTTTGTGGGTTTAATCCTTGAGGGATCTATACCCATTTTTCGCACTGTATCCTGATAAAGCAGGTTCAGGCTGCTGCCGCCATCCATGAGGACTCTGGTGAGGTGAAATCCGTCAATGATTGGGTCTAGGACCAATGCGGCGAATACGCTGTGACGAATGCTAGTGGGGTGGTCCCTTCGATCAAAAGTGATCGCGCAGGAGGACCATGAGTTGAACTTTGGGGCGACTGGCTCCAATGCATAGACGTCCTTGAGAGCACGCTTCCGCTCCCTTTTGGGGATATGAGTTGCTTATATCATGTTCACCGTCCGCACTTGTGGGGGGAAGCCCTTCTGTCCTTTGTTGTTCAGCGGCTGGGGCTCCTCCTCGTCATCGCTATGCAGCCCCTTGTCTCTGTTTTCAGCACTTAACTTGCCTGCCTGCTTGAACACCCAACAATCCCTGTTGGTGTGATTGGCTGGTTGTTCGGGGGTGCCGTGTATCTGGCACGAGCGATCGAGTATCCGGTCTAAACTGGATGGGCCCGGAGGATTTCTTTTGAATGGCTTCTTCCGCTGACCGGGTTTAGAGCCGCTGAATCCGGCATTAACTGCCATATCCTCAGTATTATCGCCGTTGATGCGGCGCTTGTGCTTGTTACGACGTGACCTACCATTGTTGTCCTTGGTATCTGAGTTACCAGGGCTCTTGGTCATGTTGCTACGAGCTAGCCAGCTGTCTTCTCCCGCGCAAAAGCGGGTCATGAGTGTCGTGAGGGCTGCCATAGATTTCGGCTTTTCCTGTACTAGGTGCTGGGCAAGCCATTCGTCTCGGATGTTGTGCCTGAAGGCTGCAAGAGCCTCTGCGTCCGGACAGTCGACTATTTGATTTTTCTTGGTTAGGAACCGCGTCCAGAATTGTCTGGCCGATTCTTCTGGCTGCTGGATTATGTGGCTTAGGTCATCGGCGTCTGGTGGTCGCACATAAGTGCCCTGGAAGTTGTCAAGGAATGCGGATTCCAGGTCCTCCCAGCAACTAATTGACTCTGCTGGCAGGCTGTTAAGCCAATGCCGAGCTGGTCCTTTAAGCTTGAGCGGGAGGTATTTGATGGCGTGCAGATCATCACCACGGGCCATGTGGATATGAAGGAGATAATCCTCGATCCATACCGCAGGATCTGTTGTGCCATCGTATGATTCGATGTTTATGGGTTTGAAACCCTCGGGGATTTGATGATCCATTACTTCGTCTGTGAAGCATAGTGGGTGTGCGGCGCCCCTGTACTGGGCTATATCGTGACGTAGCTCGGATGAGCTTTGTCTATTGTGTTCGGCCTAGCCGTATTTGTCATATCCGGCGTGACGGTTACTGTCACGTGACGTGGGGTGCCCACGCGATCCGTAGATTGATCTTGTTTGCCTTGCCTTATCCTCCAATATGTCTCGCATGTCTGGTGCGTTTCCCCGTGCTCTAGTATTTTTTGAGCGGTGCCGGGGTGCGGCTTGAGTTGAGGGCCGAAAGGCCTCTTTGTCGCGGCCACGTGGTGGCCGATCGGCCACATCATATGCTGGTGATGTGGGTTTAGTTGCTTCCTCCTCTAGTTGGGGTAGCAGCCTGCGCTTTGGGTAGCTCTTGGAGGGGCGTTCGAGTTTATACTCTTCGGCCGCCAGGACTTCAGTCCATCTGTCGGCTAGCAAATCTTGGTCAGCTCTAAGCTGCTACTGTTTTTTCTTGAGGCTGTTTGCCGTGGCCATAAGCCTGCGTTTGGAACGCTCTTGTTCGGCGGGATCCTCTGGCACGACAAATTCATCGTCAACGAGGCTTGCCTCATCTTCGTAGGGAGGCATCTAATTGTCGTCCTCGACCTCCCTGTCTGCCACTCTCTCATGAGGGCTGGCTTCTCCGTCCTCTTGCGCTGAATCCTGCTGGAGGGGGTTGTCTTCGGCACTGTCCAGGGTGTTGTTATCTCAAGTGTCGGACTCGCCGTTTTTGCTTTGGCGGGATTTAGAGCGGCGCCGCTGACGTCGGCGCTTAGGTTGCTTCTTGGAGGGGTCATCCTCCGTTTTTTCATCGCCATTCCCTGCTTTTGGGGTGTCCACCATGTATATGTCATATGACGAGGTGGCTTTCCAGTGCCCTATAGGTGCTGGTTCTTGTTCTTCTCCTTCATCGGCGTCCATACCGTCGATGTCTTCGGAGTCGAAGTCGAGCATGTCGGTTAGATCGTCGACAGTAGCTACGAAGTGGGTGGTGGGTGGGTTTCGAATTTCTTCGTCGTCCGCATCCCAACCTTGCTGACCATAGTCCGGCCAGGGCTCTCCTGACAAAGAGAGGGACTTTAGTGAATTTGGGATGTCGCCAAAGGGCGAGTGCTGAAAGACGTCTGTGGCGGTGAACTCCATGATCGGAGCCCAATTGGGTTCGATCGGAAGGGGTGTGGAAGATCCGGAGTCCGGAAATGAGTCTGGCACCTCAGAGTCACAGGACTCACAAAGGACTAGGCTGGTATTCGGCTCGATCGCCATAGAGATTGCAGCTTCCGGGGCGGCGTCCAACCGTTCGTCCCCAATTGGCGCGGTCGGCTCCGAGCTAAGGGTTGGAGCGGACACCTAAGCGGCGCTCTGAGTGCTGTTCGGCGACAAAGCTAGAT
Source organism: Triticum aestivum (assembly GCF_018294505.1). Lineage (NCBI taxonomy): Eukaryota > Viridiplantae > Streptophyta > Magnoliopsida > Poales > Poaceae > Triticum > Triticum aestivum. Next base: position 362,154,105 of record NC_057813.1, read on the forward strand.
CATGCCCGTCGTGACAGTGCGGCGCACTCGGCCGTGGCTCGAATCCGTCGAAGATCAAGTCCCCGCGGATGTCGGCTGTGTAGTTTAAGCTTCCAAATCTGACCTGATGGCCAAGGGCGTAGCTTTCGATCTGCTCCAGATGGCCAAGCGAATTGGCCCGCAGTGCGAAGCCGCCGAACATGAATATCTGTCCGGGGGAAAAAGTCTCACCCTGGACCGCGTCATGGTTGATGATCGAAGAAGCCATCGAGCCTAAAGGTGACGACACAGAGGAACTCTCAATGAAATCACCAATGTCAGTGTCAAAACCGGCGGATCTCGGGTAGGGGGTCCCGAACTATGCGTCTAGGCGGATGGTAACAGGAGACAAGGGACGCGATGTTTTTACCCAGGTTCAGGCCCTCTCGATGGAGATAAAACCCTACTCCTACTTGATTAATATTGATGATATGGGTAGTACAAGAGTTGATCTACCACGAGATCAGAGAGGCTAAACCCTAGAAGCTAGCCTATGGTATGATTGTTGTTCATCCTACGGACTAAAACTCTCCGGTTTATATAGACACCGGAGAGGGCTAGGGTTACACAGAGTCGGTTACATTGGAAGGAGATCGACATATTGTATCGCCAAGCTTGCCTTCCACGCCAAGGAAAGTCCTATCTGGACACGGGACGAAGTCTTCAATCTTGTATCTTCATAGTCCAGGAGTCCGGCCAATGGTTATGGTCCGGTCATCCAGACACCCCCTAATCCAGGACTCCCTCAGTGGTGCCTCATCCTCTCAAGCTCCTGGTGCTTTACCTGGTCGCCACACCTCACTCAGCCAGCGCAGCGCTAGTAGAGGTCCACGAGGAGCATGAAGCCAAGGATGCACGACGCGGAGCCACACACCCGTCCAAGATGCCATGACCTCAGGACGGCGCGCCTAAGGTCGCGGCTCAACCCTCAGGAGATGGGGGCCCTGAGGTCACAGCCCCTGAGGCCGCCGTGGCCCCTCCTGAGGATGGGCTTCCTGAGGCTCCATCACCCCAAGGGGAGCAAGACTCCACAGATGCTTCCTCCCTCGTCGAGCATCCTGTTTACTTCGTTAGCACTGTACTGCGTGATGCGCAAGCGCGTTACCCCATGCCTCAAAAGCTCCTCCTTGCACTCCCTGTCGCTTCCAGGAAGCTGCATCACTACTTCCAGGTCCACTTCATCAAGGTAGTCTCAGCTTACCCTCTAAAGAGGGTGCTCCAAAGCCCCAACGTTGTAGAAGGGCTGCCGAGTGGAACATCGAGTTGCAGGCGTTTTAGCTGGAGTTCAGCACCACCCAGGTCATCAAAGGCGCAACCCTTGCCGATTTTGTGGCTGAATGGACTGACACACCAAGTTAAGAAGTGGACGAGGGCCGCTCCCTTGCCCCGGGAGATGAAGCGCCTGACGGCTGGGTCATGTACTTCGATAGTGCATTCGCACGTCAGGGCGTGGGGGCTGGAGCCGTGCTCATCTCGCCCACCCAAGACAAGCTCTACTACGTCATGCAGCTCTGCCTCCAGCACGGCGAGAAGGTCTCCAACAACATTGCCGAATTCGAGGGCCTGATCGTCGGGCTCAGGGTTGCGGTAGCCCTGGGGGTTAGGTGCCTCACCATCAGCGTGACTCCCAGCTCCTCATCAACTTCTCCAACAAAGATTATACGCCAAAGGACAAGCACATGGAGGCATACCTCGAGGAGGTACGCAAAATTGAGAAACAATTCTTAGGTTTGGAACTGCAACACGTGCCGCGCGGCACGAACAAGGAGGCGGACGACATCACCAAGAGGGCGTCTCGGTGCCTCCCCCAGGAGCTTGGTGTCTTCGAG